>NC_041388.1:118850322-118902579 GCF_002162155.2 Triticum dicoccoides | reverse complement strand
TGCCATTAGTTTTCAAATTTGAAAACACTTTTTTAGTTTTTTTTTCTTTGTTGCTTTATTTATTTTATTTTGTTTCTATTTACAAAAAAATACTTATTGTTGCTATTTTTTTTGTTTTCCAGATTTTTTTTATTTTCTACATTATTTATTTTCTTTTGTTTTTTGCTTTATTTTTTATTTTATTTTTGCTTTTAGGTCAGCAGAATTATAAACTTTCTGTTAGTGCCATTAGTTTTAGAAAAATTATAAACTTTCTGTTAGTGCCATTAGTTTTCAAATTTGAATAGTTAAAATTTGAATTCTTTGAAATTTGTGTGAATCACAAGTTTGTGATTAACTTTACTAAAAAAATGAACATAAATGCACCTATAGAGAAAATTCGACCTAAATTCATAGTTTTTAAATGAACTCTGAAAAAGTTGGCATAGCATACTCGTGTGTTACAAAGTTGGCATGGTATCATCATAATAGTTGCGGGAGAAAGTCTTCACTTTTTCTTCGCTTGTGTCATTTGCTTATTGCGCCGTAACCATGGATAATCTTCATCGTTTATCAGGATGCTTGGGTCAGTCTTGACATTGAAGGAAGGAATTTCATGAAACTTTTCATAATCTTCAGACATGTCTGTCTTGCCGTCCACTCCCAGGATGTCCCTTTTTCCTGAAAGAACTATGTGGCACTTTGGCTCATCGTATGATGTATTCGCTTCCTTATCTTTTCTTTTTCTCGGTTTGGTAGACATGTCCTTCACATAGATAACATGTGCCACATCATTGGCTAGGACGAACGGTTCGTCAGTGTACCCAAGATTTTTCAGATCCACTGTTGTCATTCCATACTGTGGGTCTACCTGTACCCCGCCGCCTGACAGATTGACCCATTTGCACTTAAACAAAGGGACCTTAAAATCTTGTCCGTAGTCTAGTTCCCATATGTCCACTATGTAACCATAATATGTGTCCTTTCCGCTCTCGGTTGCTGCATCAAAGCGGACACCGCTGTTTTGGTTGGTGCTCTTTTGATCTTAGGCGATCGTGTAAAATGTATTCCCATTTATCTTGTATCCTTTGTAAGTCAATACAGTCAAAGATGGTCCCCTGGACAACAAGTACAACTCATCACAAACAGTGTTGTCACCTCTGAGACGTGTTTCCAACCAACTGCTAAAAGTCTTGATGTGTTCACATCTAATCCAGTCATCGCACTGCTCCGGGTGTTTGGAGCGCAGACTGTTCTTGTGTTCATCGACATACGGGGTCACCAAGGTAGAGTTCTGTAGAACTCTGTAGTGTGCTTGGGACCAAGAATATCCGTCCCTGCATATTATTGAGTCACTTCCAAGAGTGCCTTTTCCAGTCAGTCTCCCCTCATACTGCGATTTAGGGAGACCTATCTTCTTAAGGCCAGGAATGAAGTCAACACAAAACCCGATAACATCCTCTATTTGATGGCCCATGGAGATGCTTCCTTCTGGCCTAGCACGGTTACAGACATATTTCTTTAGGACTCCCATGAACCTCTCAAAGGGGAACATATTGTGTAGAAATACGGGCCCCAGGATGACAATCTCGTCGACTAGATGAACTAGGATGTGCGTCATGAAATCGAAGAAGGATGGTGGGAACACCAGCTCGAAACTGACAAGACATTGCGCCACGTCACTCCTTAGCCTTGGTACGATTTCTGGATCGATCACCTTCTGAGAGATTGCATTGAGGAATGCACATAGCTTCATAATGGCTAATCGGACATTTTCCGATAGAAGCCCCATCAATGCAACCGAAAGCAATTGCGTCATAATCACGTGGCAGTCATGAGACTTTAGGTTCTGAAACTTTTTCTCTGGCATATTTATTATTCCCTTTATATTCGACGAGAAGCCAGTCGTGACCTTCATACTGAGCAGGCATTCAAAGAAGATTTCTTTCTCTTCTTTCGTAAGAGCGTAGCTGGCAGGACCTTTATACTGCTTCGGAGGCATGCCGTCTTTTTCGTGCAAACGTTGCAGGTCCTCCCGTGCCTCAGGTGTATCTTTTGTCTTCCCATACACGCCCAAGAAGCCTAGCAGGTTCACGCAAAGGTTCTTCGTCACGTGCATCACGTCGATTGAAGAGCGGACCTCTAGGTCTTTCCAGTAGGGTAGGTCCCAAAATATAAATTTCTTCTTCCACATGGGTGCGTGTCCCTCAGCGTCATTCGGAACAGCTAGTCCGCCGGGACCCTTTCAAAGATTACGTGTAAATCATTGACCATAGCAAGTACATGATCACCGGTACACATGGTGGGCTTCTTCCGGTGATCTGCCTCGCCTTTGAAATGCTTGCCTTTCTTTCGACATTGATGGTTGGTCAAAAGAAATCGACGATGGCCCAGGTACACATTCTTCCTGCATTTGTCCAGGTATATACTTTCAGTGTCATCTAAACAGTGCGTGCATGCGTGGTATCCTTTGTTTGTCTGTCCTGAAAGGTTACTGAGAGCGGGCCAATCGTTGATGGTCACGAACAGCAACGCCTTTAGGCTAAATTCATCCTGTCTGTGCTCATCCCATGTACGTACACTGTTTCCATTCCACAACTGTAAAAGTTCTTCAAATAATGGCCTTAGGTACACATCAATGTCGTTGCCGGGTTGCTTAGGGCCTTGGATGAGAACTGGCATCATAATGAACTTCCGCTTCATGCACATCCAAGGAGGAAGGTTATACATACATAGAGTCACGGGCTAGGTGCTGTGATTGCTGCTCTGCTCCCCGAAAGGATTAATGCCATCCGCGCTTAAAGCAAACCATACATTCCTTGGGTCCTTTGCAAACTCATCCCAGTACTTCCTCTCGATTTTTCTCCACTACGACCCGTCAGCGGGTGCTCTCAACTTCCCATCTTTCTTCCGGTTCTCACTGTGCCATCGCATGAACTTGGCATGCTCTTCATTTCTGAACAGACGTTTCAACCGTGGTATTATAGGAGCATACCACATCACCTTCGCAGGAACCCTCTTCCTGGGGGGCTCGCCGTCAACATCACCAGGGTCATCTCGTCTGATCTTATACCGCAATGCACCGCATACCGGGCATGCGTTCAGATCCTTGTATGCACTGTGGTAGAGGATGCAGTCATTAGGGCATGCATGTATCTTCTCCACCTCCAATCCTAGAGGGCATACGACCTTCTTTGCTGCGTATGTACTGTCGGGGAATTCGTTATCCTTTGGAAGCTTCGTCTTCAATATTTTCAGTAGCTTCTCAAATCCTTTGTCAGCCACAACATTCTCTGCCTTCCACTGCAGCAATTCCAGTACGGTACCGAGCTTTGTGTTGCCATCTTCGCAATTAGGGTACAACCCTTTTTTGTGATCCTCTAACATGCGATCGAACTTCAGCTTCTCCTTTTGACTTTCGCATTGCGTCCTTGCATCGACAATGACCCGACGGAGATCATCATCATCGGGCACATCGTCTGGTTCCTCTTGATCTTCAGCAGCTTCACCCGTTGCAGCATCATTGGGCACATCGTCTGGTTCCTCTTGATCTTCACCAGCTCCCCCCGTTGCAGCATCACCGTATTCAGGGGGCACATAGTTGTCATCGTACTCTTCTTCTTCGCCGTCTTCCATCATAACCCCTATTTCTCCGTGCCTCGTCCAAACATTATAGTGTGGCATGAAACCCTTGTAAAGCAGGTGGGAGTGAAGGATTTTCCGGTTAGAGTAAGACCTCGTATTCCCACATCCAGTGCATGGACAACACATAAAACCATTCTGCTTGTTTGCCTCAGCCGCATCGAGAAACTCATGCACGCCCTTAATGTACTCGAAGGTGTGTCTGTCACCGTACATCCATTGCCGGTTCATCTGCGTGCATTATATATAATTAAGTGTCCAAATTAATAGAAGTTCATCATCACATTAAAACCAAAGTGCATACATAGTTCTCATCTAACAACATATAGCTCTCCAGAGCATCTAATTAATTAAACCATACATTGAAACTATGTAAAACATTTCAATGCGAAAACAAATGCGATCGTAATCGCAACCAAGGTAACAATTGATCCAACGGCATAATGATACCAAGCCTCGGTATGAATGGCATATTTTCTAATCTTTTTAATCTTCAAGCGTGTTGCATCCATCTTGATCTTGTGATCATCGACGACATCCGCAACATGCAACTCCAATATCATCTTCTCCTCCTCAATTTTTTTTATTTTTCCTTCAACAAATTGTTTTCTTCTTCAACTAAATTTAACCTCTCGACAATAGGGTCGGCTGGCATTTCCGATTCACATACATCCTACATAAATAAAATCTATGTCACGTTGGTCGGCATAATTTTCATAAACAATAAATGAACCAATAGTTATAAAGATAATATATATACCACATCCGAATCATAGACAGGACGAGGGCCGACGGGGGCGGATACCAAAACCATCGCACTATATAAGATGCAATAATAAAAGTAAGAAAATAATACAAGTATCTATGTAAACATACAAGTAAGAATATTTTTCCTTTCAGAAAGAAGATAAGAACAAGAGGCTCACCACGGTGGTGCCGGCGATGAGCTCGGCGCGGGTGATCGACGGCGGTGAAGACGGGGACGGGGTGTGACAGACCGCTAAATCTAGACAAATATTGAGGAAAATGGAGCTTGGAGGTCGAGCTTGGAGAGGAGAAAGCTTAAGTAGTGTGGCTCAGGCATTCCATCGAACACCTTGTGTGCATAGGAGGTGAGCTAGAGCACCCCCAAGCCCTCTCCCCCTCGGCCAGAAAAAAATAGAGCAGTGTGCTCTGCTCTTACGCGAGGGGGTATATATAGGCACCTCATTGGTCCTGGTTGGTGGCATGAACCAGGACTAAAGGGGAGCCTTTGGTCCCGGTTCAAGCCACCAACCGGGACCAATGGTGGTGGGCCAGGAGCGAGGCCCATTGGTCCCGGTTCGTCCCACCAACCGGGACCAAAAGGTCCGGATGAACCGGGACCAATGGCCCACGTGGCCCGGCCGCCCCCTGGGCTCACGAACCGGGTCCAATGCCCCCATTGGTCCCGGTTCTGGACTGAACCAGGACTAATGGGCTGACCCGGCCTGGACCAAAGCCCTGTTTTCTACTAGTGAATGAAGTAACCATCAAGAACAAGTACCCACTACCGATGATCAATGATCTGTTTGATCGATTGCAAGGAGCTAAGGTATTTTCCAAGATCGACCTGCGATCAGGATACCATCAGTTGAAGATTCGAGAACAATATATTCCTAAGACAGCTTTTACCACCAGGTATGGGATGTACGAGTATACCGTTATGTCATTTGGTTTGACTAACGCACTGGCATATTTTATGAACATGATGAACAAAGTGTTTATGGAGTTTTTGGATAAGTTCGTCATGGTGTTCATTGATGATATCCTGGTTTACTCAAAGAATGAAGAGGAGCATAAAGAGCATTTGCATTTGGTACTTGGTAAGCTCAGAGAACATCAGTTATATGCCAAGTTTAGCAAATGTGAGTTTTGGTTGAAGGAAGACACGTTATATCCGGAGAAGGTATAGCAGTAGATCCCACCAAGGTTGACACTGTGACAAATTGGGAAGCACCAACAACAGTTGGAGAGATCCAGAGTTTTCTTGGACTCGCAGGATACTAGCAGAGATTTATTGAAAAAATCTCGAAGATTGCGAAGCCTATGACAGAATTTTTGAAGAAGGATACCAAGTTCATATGGACTGAGGAATGTGAGGCCAGTTTCTAGGAGTTGAAGAAACGTTTGGTTACATCACCTGTGTTGATTTTGCCAGATCAGACCAAGGATTATGAGGTGTATTGTGACGCTTCACGTCGAGGACTTGGAGAAATGCTTATGCAGGAAGGAAGATTTGTTTCATATGCCTCACAACAGCTTAAGCCTCATGAGTTGAATTATGCCACGCATGATTTGGAGTTACCAGCCGTAGTGCATGCATTGAAAACCTGGAGACACTTTATCATTGGAAATCATTGTGAGGTGTACACAGATCACAAGAGTTTCAAGTATATTTTCACGCAGAAGGAGTTGAATCTCAGACAAAGGAGATGGTTGGAGCTCATCAAGGATTATGATATGAGGTTGTATTATCACCCCGGAAAGGCTAATTTAGTAGCCGATGCGTTGAGCCATAAAAGTCATGTCAACACCCTAATGACGGGAGATTTACCAAGAGAGTTACCCGAAAATCTTTGTGAGCTACGTTTGGAGATAGTCTCGAGAGGCTATGTAGCAGCATTGGAGATTCAGTCTACTTTGATGGATAAGATCAGAGAAGCTCAAAGGACTGACAACGAGATCGCTTCTATTAAGGAGAAAATGAGCAAAGGAAAAGCTAAAGGATTTCGTGAGGATGAGCACGATACCTTATGGTTTGAAGACCGTGTTTATGTGCCTAATGATTCGGAGATCAGGAAGTTAATTCTGCAAGAGGCCCATGATTCACCATATTCGATTCACCCAGGAAATACCAAGATGTATTTGGATTTGAAGGATATTTTCTGGTGGACCGGAATGAAGAAGGATATTGCGGAGTATGTAGCAGTTTGTGATGTATGTCAGAGAGCAAAGGCACAGCATCAGAAGCCAGCAGGATTGCTACAGCCATTGCCGATACCCGAATGGAAGTGGGATAAGTTAGGCATGGATTTTATTACAGGATTGCCCAGAACACGTTCAGGCTATGACTCGATATGGGCTGTAGTCGATCGTTTGACAAAGGTATCTCATTTCATTCCAGTGAAGACTACCTATACTAGTGCCAAGTTGGCAAAGATATACATGACCAGGATCGTATGTCTGCATGGAGTTCCAAGGAGCATTGTATCAGATAGAGGAACCCAGTTTACCTCAAAGTTCTGGAATCAGTTGCATGAAACTTTGGGTACCAGGTTGGAGTTTAGTACAACTTTCCATCCGCAGACAGATGGACAGACTGAGAGGGTCAATCATATTTTGGAGGATATGCTGAGAGCTTGTGCGCTAGATTACGGATCTAGTTGGGACGAGAATTTGCCATACGTAGAGTTCTCTTACAACAACAGTTATCAATCCAGTTTGAAGATGGCCCCTTTCGAAGCCTTGTACGGAAGGAGGTGCAGGACCCCATTGTCGTGGGATGAGGTTGGAGACCGCCGGTTGTTTGGACCGGATCTGATTAAGGAGTCTGAACAGAAAGTGAAATTGATTCGTGATAGGCTCAAGGTAGCCAGTCCAAGCAGAAGAGCTATGCAAATTCTAAACGCAATGAGATAGTTTACGAAGTCGGAGACCGAGTTTATCTTCGAGTATCTCCACTTCGAGGAGTTAAGCGTTTTGGAGTTAAGGGAAAGTTAGCGCCACGTTTTGTAGGACCATACAAGGTTTGGGAGCGTATGGGAGAAGTAGCCTACAAGTTGGAATTGCCCGAAGGATTGTCAGGAGTTCACGACGTGTTCCACGTTTCCCAGTTGAAGAAGTGCCATGCGGAGATGGCTGATATACTGCTGAGAGACACAGTGCCACTGGAAGCAATTCAGTTGGACAGTGATTTGACCTATGAGGAGAAACCAGTTAAGATTCTTGAGTATGCCAGTCGAGTCACCCGCAGCAAGGTTATCAAGTTTTGTAAAGTTTAGTGGAGCCACCACACGGAGGATGAAGCCACCTGGGAACGAGAGGAAGAATTGCTGAAGGACCACCCTCACCTATTTTCTAGCCAACCTGAATCTCGAGGGCGAGATTCATCTTAAGGGGGGTAGGTTTGTAACATCCCAAATTTTCAATTTGGAATGTTATACAATAGATCATCACTGCATATCATATTTTATTGCATTTTGGTTGATCCTAGAAATTTCACGCAACTCAAGGACCCTCGGAGAGAGTTGGGGATTTCGTCATTCTCATATTTGAGTTTTCTCAAATTTTGGGAATAGGATCATTTGATTTTATTTATTTTATCTTCAATTATTTCTATTACAAAAATATGAGAGAGGGAATAAAATGACTTTCCCAAAATAAAGAAATATTGAGGATTTAATAGTAAAATCAAATAAGATTTTATTTTGGTTTTATTTGCTATTTTATTTGAATTTAGGAAAAATGCACGTTCTTCAAAATTGCATTTAGGCCCCAAATAAATGTTCATCCTATGCGGCTTGATTTTAGAAGCCGGGGAAAATTTATTTCGGAATTTTTGGAGTTCGTTTAGTATTCCTTTTGTTTTATTTTTCTGAGCGTAATGTTTTTTTTTAAGTTGAACCGACCTACCGGGCCGTGTCCGACCAGGACACCCGGCCTAGCCGGCCTTTATAAGGCAAGGCCCCAGCCCGAGCCGCCCAACCCTAGCCGCCCGAGCCGCCCAACCCTAGCGCCGCCGCCCGTGCCGCCGCCACCCGCCGCCGCCGCCTCCACCCGCCGCCGCCGCCGCCGTTTTTTTAGAAAAACCATTCAGTTTTTCCATCGGTTTTTCGTCGGTATTTTTAGATCCATTTTTTTCGATAGATTGGTTTTTTTCAGTTTAGTTAATTAGCGAGCGTTCGCTCGTTTGCTCGTTTTAACGAACGCGTTCATCGTTTAGATCCAGATAACGAATGTTCGTTCGTTAATCTGTTCGTCGTTTTTCTTTTTCTTAGATTAAATCCGCGATTTTTCTGATCGCGATTCCTAATCCGATTTTCGTTCTAGTGTAACTTTTCGCTCGTTTATCGGAATCAGGCGATTCAAGCGCCTGGAGTTTCGTCTTGAAACCCTCTTTCCGTTTAACCAACTCAAACAAGCTTTTGCCTCTGTAAAAATTTCCCTAGATCCAGAATAGTAAATGAAGCCTGTTTCTTTTGCCGTTTGTCTTTCGTTGCTTCGTTCGATTTGACTCTTTTTGCCAACCGGAGTTTTTAAGTTGGACTTTCTGGTTAGATCTCTTATTTGAATTTTACCTATGCATTAGATAGGTACTTATTGTATGCTTTTTTGTTTGCGATAGAGTATCCGGAGTGCGCCGCTTGCTACTTCGAATCGCTAGGTTTTGCGGATCATCAGCAAGGCAAGTAACACTTTGATCATACCTCCTACTACCCAGTTTTTATTGCATTAGATCAATCCTCACACGTTGCATGTTTAGGATCAAATTAAATTGTGGGTTTGGGAAGTAGTTGAGGTAGTACCTATTACCTATTTATTATCAAACCTTTGAGAGTTACTTCTACGTTTGCTTATTATGCCATGCTATGCTAGTAGACGTGGATTGGGTGAGTGAAATCTATGACAGATGTGAGTTTGTTAAATTAATGGTTTATCTAAGGTGGCAACTTAAATACACATCTGGGTGGATTGAGGCACCTGGGTATTCCAGCGATTGCCTGTTTTCTTTTGGACCGCCACCCAGACTCAAAGGGATCATGAGATTATTTCATACTAGAAACTTCCGTGTGCAGCCACAAGCTACTATGGGCTCTAGCATAGTTGACTAAGTTGTGCGAACTCTTACAGTGGTAGACTAGCAGATGTAGGGGAAAGTAGGTGTAAGGGTCTACCCGATCGTAAGGTGTTAGCGCTTCTGAAAGACTATGTCTCGGTCATCCATTTCTCAAACACCATGTAGTGCGAGAATCCCAACGGAGGAGATCCAGTCTTGTGGGGAAAAGTGCGCAAACCTCTGCAGGGTGTATAAACTAATCATGGTTAGTCGTGTCCCCTGTTATGGACATCTTGAGTATCTAGTACTTGGATTATCATGTGAATCTCATCATGTTACTCTAATTAATTTGTTGGGTTTGTAATGTTGATGTTTAATTGGGATTGAGAGCGTGTCTACACTCTCAATGTTTAACAAATACCTTGATAGTTAAATAAAATTTATTCCTTTGCAGTAGGGAAAAATTGGCTTTACGCAAAACTGTAACCATAGAGCTTTCCACCAGCTAAATATGCATATAGAATAGCCTTATTCTTTCATTGCTCTCTATGTGTTACATTGCCAGCATATTCCATGTGCTGACCCATTTCGGGCTGCAACGTTCATGTTGCAGACTTTTCAGACGGCGAGTAAGGTGCTTTTAGGTCGTGGTTCTATACTCAGTGATGCCGTTGGACTTGATGGACTCACTTATCTTCCAAGCCTTTCGATGTTATCGTTATTAGATGGCCTTAAGCCATATTTATTATAATAAGTTCTCTTTTGAGACACTCGATGTAATAAGTGTGTGATTGCTACTCTGTTATAAATCCTTCAAGTATTGTGTGGTGTCAGCATTACTGATCCAGGGATGACACCTGAGCACAGAGATTGGACCGTTTGAGGTCTGGTCGCTACACTTCAACACAAGTATTCATCAATTTCACAATTACTCAACTAGCACACCTCTAATATTACCACCTTTATATCTCTAAACAATCTATCAAGCATCCAACTTATCTTAGCATTTAAAATTTATAACCAAAGTGAATTACCATGCTGTTCTAAAGGACTCTCAAAATGATATAAGTGAGGCATGATAGATCAATTATTTCTATAAAATAAAACCACCGCCGTGCTCTAAATGATATAAGCGAAGTACTAGAGCAAAATTTATCCAACTCAAAAGATATAAGTGAAGCACATAGAGTATTCTAATAAATTCTAATTCATGTGTGTCTCTCCCAAAAGGTGTGTACAACAAGGATGATTGTGGTAATCTAAAAAACAAATACTAAAATCATACAAGACGCTCCAAGCAAAACACATATCATGTGGCGAATAAAAATATAGCTCCAAGTAAAGTTACCTAGGGATGAAGACGAAAGAGGGAATGCCTTCCGGGGCATCCCCAAGCTTAGGATTTTTGTTGTCCTTGAATTTTACCTTGGGGTGCCTTGGGCATCCCCAAGCTTCGTCTCTTGCCACTCCTTGTTCCATAATCCATCAAATCTTTACCCAAAACTTGAAAACTTCACAACACAAAACTTAAAAGAAAATCTCGTGAGCTCCGTTAGTAAAAGAAAACAAACCACCACTTCAAGGTACTGTAGTGAACTCATTCTTTATTTATATTGGTGTTAAACCTACTGTATTCCAACTTTTCTATGGTTCATAAACTCTATTACTAGCCATAGATTCATCAAAATAAGAAAACAACACACGAAAAATAGAATCTGTCAAAAACAGAACAGTCTGTAGTAATGTGTAGGTTTCAAATACTTCTGGAAACCTAAAAATTCTGAAATAAATTGCTGGACGTGAGGAATTTATCTATTAATCATATTAAAAATAATTAACTAAATATCACTCTCCAATAAAAAGTGGCAGCAAATCTTGTGAGCGATAAAGTTATTGTTTTTATAGCAATATCGCAAAGACTTTCCCCAAGTCTTCCCAACGGTTCTACTTGGCACAAACACTAATTAAAAGCATAAAACAACATCTAAACAGAGGCTAGATGAATTATTTATTACTAAACAGAATCAAAAATAAATAAACAAAAATAAAATTGGGTTGCCTCCCAACAAGCGCTATCGTTTAACGCCCCTAGCTAGGCATAAAGGCAATAAGTATTATCATCTTTGGTAGGAAATTCTTCAACAGAACACTTATAACCCTTAGGAGTTTCCTTATTTATATGAATGATTAAGCTCCTAGGCAAGAAATCAAGAAAATCATTTGTAGCAAAAGGTTCCTTAATGATAGTGAGAAAGTTGTGGTGAACACTAATGGATTTGAGATTCGTATTTTCCTTACTAGAAGTTTCACCCTTATTTCTAGGAACATACATAATTTTGGCAACTTTGGTAGGAGTATTTGAAGTGTTCCTTATGGCAGAAAAAGCGGACCCCAAGTTGGTAATAATACCCTCAAGTTTATCAATTCTAGTAGAATCTTGGTCTATTCTTTTATTAACCACGGGTTCTTTTTCTTTAAAAAATTTCAGAGTAACTCCTACCTTAGATCCATATTGGGTAATTTGGTTGTGGATCTTTTTATCCAAATTCTCAATCAATTCAACAGTGGCAACTTTATTTTCAATAATATCGAGCCTTTGCATAACATGTTCCAAAGTTAACATAGTTCCATTAACCAAGAGAGGTGGTGTGCCAAACAAATCTATCATAGCATTGTAAGAATCAAAAGTGTGGCTACCCAAGAAATTTCCTCCGGTAATGGTATCAAGAATATATCTATTCCAAGGAATGATGCCTACATAAAAATTGCGAAGAAGAACGGAAGTAGATTGCTTCCTAGTAGATCTATTTTGCGCATTGCAAATTCTGAACCAAGCATCTTTTAGATTTTCTCCCTCCCTTTGTTTAAAATTAAGGACCACATTCTCGGAGATAAAGGAGTAGATAAATGACTAGCCATAACGACGAAGCAAGCGAAAGAAAAAGCGAACGGAAAAAGAGGGCGAATAAAACGGCAAGGGTGAAGTGGGGGAGAGGAAAACGAGAGGCAAATGGTAAATAATGTAATGCGAGGGATAAGAGTTTGTGATGGGTACTTGGTATGTCTTGACTAGTGCATAGACTCCCCGGCAACGGTGCCAGAAATCCTTCTTTCTACCTCTTGAGCAATGCGTTGGTTTTCCCTTGAAGAGGAAAGGGTGATGCAGCAAAGTAGCGTAAGTATTTCCCTCAGTTTTTGAGAACCAAGGTATCAATCCAGTAGGAGGCCACACACAAGTCCCTCGTACCCACACAAACAAATAAGAACCTTGCAACCAACGCGATAAAGGGGTTGTCCATCCCTTCACACTCACTTATGAGAGTGAGATCTGATAGAGATAATAATGAGAAGATAAATATTTTTGGTATTTTTATGATATAGATTGAAAGTAAAGATTGCAAAGTAAGATAGATTGGAAACTTATATGATGGAGAATAGACCTGGGGCCATAGGTTTCACTAGTGGCTTCTCTCAAGATAGCATAAGTATTACGGTGGGTGAACGAATTACTGTTGAGCAATTGATAGAAAATCGAATAATTATGAGAATATCTAGGCATGATCATGTATATAGGCATCACCTCCGTGACAAGTAGACCGACTCCTGCCTGCATCTACTACTATTACTCCACACATCGACTGCTATCCAGCATGCATCTAGAGTATTAAGTTCATAAGAACAGAGTAACGCCTTAGGTAAGATGACATGATGTGGAGGGATAAACTCAAGCAATATGATATAAACCCCATCTTTTTATGCTCGATGGCAACAATACAATACGTGTCGTTTCCCTTTCTGTCACTGGGATCGAGCACTGCAAGATTGAACCCAAAGCTAAGCACTTCTCCCATTGTAAGAAAGATCAATCTAGTAGGCCGAAGCAAACTGATAGTTTGAAAAGACTTGCAAAGATAACCAATCATGCATAAAAGATTTCAGAGAAGAATCAAATATTGTTCATAGATAGACTTCGTCATAAACCCAAAATTCATCGGATCTCGACAAACACACCACAAAAGGAGTTACATCAAATAGATCTCCAAGAAGATCGAGGAGAACTTTGTATTGAGATCCAAAGAGAGAGAAGAAGCCATCTAGATAATAACTATGGACCCGAAGGTCTGAATTAAACTACTCACACATCATCGGAGGGGCCATGGAGTTGATGTAGAGGCCCTTTGTGATCAATGCCCCCTCCGGCGGAGCTCCGGAAAAGGCCCCAAGATGGGATCTCTTGGGTACAGAAGGTTGCGGCGGTGGAAATAGGGTTTCGTGGTGCTCTTGGATGTTTTCGGGGTATGTGAACTTATATAGGAGGAAGAAGTAGGTCGGTTGAGCCACGAGGGGACCATGAGGGGGGAGGGCGTGCCCAGGGGGTAGGCACGCCCCCTTCCTTGTGGACTCCTCGTAGGTTGCTTGACATCCACTCCAAGTCCTCTGGATCACGTTTGTTCCAAAAATCACGCTCCCGAAGGTTTCATTCCGTTTGGACTCCGTTTGATATTCCTTTTCTGTGAAACACTGAACTAGGCAAAAAACAACAATTTGCACTGGGCCTTGGGTTAATAGGTTAGTCCCAAAAATAATATAAAAGTGTAAAATAAAGCCCATTAACATCCAAAACAGATAATATAATAGCATGGAACAATCAAAAATTATTGATACGTTGGAGACATATCACTCTACAGGTATCTCTGAAGGTGTTTTTTGAGTTGGCATAGATCGAGATTTGGATTTGTCACTCCGAGTATCGGAGTGGTATCTCTGGGCCCTCTCGGCAATACACATCATAAGCTTGCAAGAAAATGGCTAAGGAGTTAGTCACAAGGTTATGTATTACAGAATGAGTGAAGAGACTTGCCGGTAACGAGATTTAACTAGGTATGAAGATACCAACGATCGAATCTCGGGCAAGTAATACCGATGGACAAAGGGAATTACGTATGTTGTCATAATGGTTTGAATGATAAAGATCTTCGTAGAATATGTAGGAGCCAATATGGGCATCCAGGTTCCGGTATTGGTTATTGACTGGAGAGGTGTCTCGGTCATGTCTACATAGTTCTTGAACCCATAGGGTCCGCACGCTTAACATTCGATGTCGATTTGGCATTATATGAGTTATGTGGTTTGGTGATAGAATGTTGTTCGGAGTCCCGGATGAGATCACAGACATGATGAGGAGCTCCGGAATGGTCAAGATTTAAAGATTTATATATAGGACGATGGCATTTGGACACCGGAAGTGTTTCGGGACGTACCGGAAAGGAATCGGGTCACCGGAAGGGGTTCCGGGCACCCCCGACAAGTTATGGGCCTTATGGGCCAAAGGAGGGGACATACCAGCCTACAAAGGGCTGGTGTGCCCCCTCCCTTGTTTAGCCAGCCCTAGGGAAGGAAAAGGGGGAGGCCTAGCCCCTCCTGCCTTTCCCTCTCACGGGAGAAAGGAAAGGTTGTGGGGGGCACCCTCCCCTGCCTTTCCCCGCACTCCAAATAAGGAAAGGGGGGAGCAGCTGGGAGGGACCCCAAGTAGGATTCCTCCTACTTGGGATCCTCCTTTGGCTGCTCCTCCCTCCCTCCCACCTATATATATGTGGGAGGGGGCGCCTAGCACACAACAGACAATTGCCTAGCCGTGTGATGCGTCCCCCTCCACCGTTTACACCCCCGGTCATATTTTCGTAGTGCTTAAGCGAAGCCCTACGGAGCACTTCACCATCATTATCACCTCGTCGTCGTGCTATCGGAACTCATCTACTACCTCGCCATCTTGCTGGATCAAGAATGCGGAGGACGTCATTGAGCTGAATGTGTGCAGAATGCGGAGGTGTCATGCGTTCGGTACTTGATCGGTTGGAGCGCGAAGAAGTTCGACTACATCAACCACGGTGTTTAATGCTTCCACTTACGGTCTACGAGGGTACATAGACACACTCTCCGTATCGTTTCTATGCATCTCAATGGACAGATCATTGCGTGTGCATAGAATTTTTTTTGTTTTCCATGCAACGATTCCCAAGAGTATATAGGTGGGGGGGAGGGGAGGAAGCCAGGAGGCGCCCCAAGGGTGTCCGAATCCCCCTTGAGCTCCAGCCCTTGGCACCCCCTTTCCTTGTTTGTGTGCGGGAGGAAGGTAGGGGGAGGTGGCGCCCCCCTTTCCTTTCTCTCATGAGGGGGGAAAGGCAGGAGGGGCCAACCCTCCCCCTTTCCTTCCCCTAGGGTCAGCGGCCAGGGAGAGGGGCTCACGAGCCCCTTATGGGCTAGTGTGTTACCCTTTGGCCCATTAAGCCCATATAGCCTCCCGGGGCTTCCCGGAACCCCTTCCGGTGTCCAAATTGTTGGGTAACTTTGCATGGAAAAACATAAAAGTTCTACGCACACGCAATGATCTATCCATGGAGACGCATAGCAACAAGGGGGAGAGTGTGTCCATGTACCCTCATAGACCGTAAGCGTAAGCGTTTCACAATGTGGTTGATGTAGTCGAACTTTCTCCGTGATCCAACCAATCTAGTACCAAATGTACGACACCTCTGCGTTCTGCACATGTTCAGCTCGGTGACGTCCCTCGCCTTCTTGATCCAGCAAGACGTCGAGGTAGTAGATGAGTTCCGCCAGCATGACGGTGTGGTAATGGTGATGGCGAAGGGATCACCGTAGGGCTTCGCCTAAGCACTATGAAAATATGACCGAGGGTGTAAACGGTGGAGGGGGCACCGCACACGGCTAACAATTGATCTGGTGTGTGCTAGGTGCCCCCACACACACACATAGGTGAGAGGGGGAGGGGAGAGGCCAGGGCGCGCCTTAGGGCTGGCCGCCAGCCCCCTAGGGGACATGCCTTGCCCTGCGCCCCCTGCCATGTTTCCCCAAGGGGGAAGGAAAGAGGGGAGGGGGAGAGGGAAGGAAGTGGGAATCCTAATCCACACTTTCCTTTCCCTTCTCCCCTTTGCTTGTCCTCCTTAGGCCAGCCCATATGAGCGGCGCACCAGCCCCTTGCGGCTGGTGCGTCCCCCCCTTTCGCCCATAAAGCCCATAACTTGCCGGGGGGGTGCCTGGAACCCCTTCCGGTGACCCGATTCCTTCCCGGTACGTCCCGAAACACTTCTGGTGTCCAAATACCATCATCCTATATATCATCCTTACCTCTCGACCATTCCGGAGCTCCTCATCATGTCCGTGATCTCATCTGGGACTCCGAACAACATTTAGTCACCAAACCACATAACTCATATAATACCAAGTCGACATCAAATGTTAAGCGTGCGGACCCTATGGGTTCGAGAACTATGTAGATATGACCGAGACATATCTCCAGTCAATAACCAATAGCAGAACCTGGATGCCCATATTGGATCCTACATATTCTACGAAGATCTTTATCGGTCGAACCGTTATGACAACATATGTAATTCCCTTTGACCACCCGTATGTTACTTGCCCGAGATTCGATCGACGGTATCTTCATACCGATAACCCACAAGTATAGGGGATCGCAACAGTTTTCGAGGGTAGAGTATTCAACCCAAATTTATTGATTCGACACAAGGGGAGCCAAAGAATATTCTCAAGTATTAGCAGCTGAGTTGTCAATTCAACCACACCTAGAAAACTTAATATCTGCAGCAAAGTATTTAGTAGCAAAGTATGATAGTAGTGGTAACAATAGCAAAAGTAATAGTTTTGGTTTTGTAGTGATTGTAGAAGTAGCAATGGAAAAGTAAATAAGCAAAGATCAATATATGAAAAGCTCGTAGGCAATGGATCAGTGATGGATAATTATGTTGGATGTGATTCCTCATGCAATAGTTATAACATAGGGTGACATAGAACTAGCTCCAATTCATCAATGTAATGTAGGCATGTATTCCGAATTTTGGCATACGTGCTTATGGAAAAGAACTTGCATGACATATTTTGTCCTACCCTCCCGTGGCAGCGGGGTCCTATTGGAAACTAAGGGATATTAAGACCTCCTTTTAATAGAGTACCGGACCAAAGCGTTAACACTTAGTGAATACATGAACTCCTCAAACTACGGTCATCTCCGGTAAGCATCCCGGTTATTGTCACTTCGGGGTTAACGAATCATAACACATAATAGGTGACTATAAACTTGCAAGATAGGATCAAGAAATCACTTATATTCATGAAAACATAAATAGGTTCAGATCTGAAATCATGGCACTCGGGCCCTAGTGACAAGCATTAAGCATAGCAAAGTCATAGCAACATCAATCTCAGAACATAGTGGATACTAGGGATCAAACCCTAACAAAACTGATACGTCTCCAACATATCTATAATTTTTGATTGTTCCATGCTATTATATTATTTGTTTTGGATGTTTAATGGGCTTTATTATACACTTTTATATTATTTTTGGGACTAACCTACTAACCCAAGGCCCAGTGCAAATTGCTGTTTTTTGCCTATTTTAGTGTTTCGTAGAAAAGGAATATCAAACGGAATCCAAACGGAATGAAAACTTCGGCAGAGTTATTTTTGGAACAAACATGATCCAGGGCACTTGGAGTAGACGTCAAGAAAGAAGTGAGGCGGCCACGAGGCAGGGAGGCGCGCCTGGGCGCGCCCCCACCCTCATGGGCCCCTCACAGCTCCACCGACCTACTTCTTCCACCTATATATATCCATATACCCCGAAAACATCCAAGACCACCATGAAACCCTATTTCCACCGCCGCAACCTTCTGTACCTAAGAGATCCCATCTTGGGGCCTTTTCCGGAGATCCGCCGGAGGGGGAATCGATCACGGAGGGCTTCTACATCAACACCATAGCCACTCCGATGATGTGTGAGTAGTTTACCACAGACCTTCGGGTCCATATTTATTAGCTAGATGGCTTCTTCTCTCTCTCTTTGGATCTCAATACAATGTTCTCCTTGATCTTCTTGGAGATTTATTCGATGTAACTCTTTTTGCGGTGTGTTTGTCGAGATCCGATGAATTGTGGGTTTATGATCAAGTCTATCTATGAACAATATTTGATTCTTCTCTGAAATCATTTATGCACAATTGGTTATCTTTGCAAGTCTCTTCGAATTATCAGTTTGGTTCAGTCTACTAGATTGATCTTTCTTGCAATGGGAGAAGTGCTTAGCTTTGGGTTCAATCTTGCGGTGCTCGATTCCAGTGACAGAAAGGGAAACGCCATGAATTGTATTGTCGCCATCGAGGATAAAAAGATGAGGTTTATATCATATTGCTTGAGTTTATCCCTCTACATTATGTCATCTTGCCTAATGCGTTACTCTGTCCTTATGAACTTAATACTCTAGATGCATGCTGGATAGCGGTCGATGTGTGGATTAATAGTAGTAGACGCAGAATCGTTTTGGTCTACTTGTAGCGGACGTGATGCCTATATACATGATCATGCCTAGATATTCTCATAATTATGCACTTTTCTATTAATTGCTCAAGAGTAATTTGTTCAGCCACCATAATACTTATGCTATCTTGAGAGAAGCCACTAGTGAAACCTATGGCCCCCGGGTTTATGTTTTATCATATAAGTTTTCAATCTATTTTACTTTGCAATCTTTACTTTCAATCTATATCACAAAAATACCAAAAATATTTATCTTATTATCTCTATCAGATCTCACTCTCGTAAGTGACCGTGAAGGGATTGACAACCCCTTTATCGCGTTGGTTGCGAGGTTCTTATTTGTTTGTGTAGGTACGAGGGACTTGCGTGTAGTCTCCTACTGGATTGATACCTTGGTTCTCAAAAACTGAGGGAAATACTTACGCTACTTTGCTGCATCACCCTTTCCTTTTCAAGGGAAAACCAACGCAGTGCTCAAGAGGTAGCAAGAAGGATTTTTGGCGCCGTTGCCGGGGAGATCTACGCACAAGTCAATACATACCAAGTACCCATCACAAACTCTTATCCCTCGCATTACATTATTTCCCATTTGCCTCTCGGTTTCCTCTCCCCCACTTCACCCTTGCCGTTTTATTCGCCCTCTTTTTCCGTTCGCCCCTTTTTCTCTCGCTTCTTGTGTGCTTGTGTGTTGGATTGTTTGTCACGATGGCTCAAGATAATACTAAAATGTGTGATTTTTCCAATACCAACAATAATGATTTTATTAGCACTGCGATTGCTCCTCTTACTGATGCTGAATCTTGTGAGATTAATACTGCTTTGCTGAATCTTGTCATGAAAGGTACGTTCTATGGCCTTCCTAGTGAAGATGCTGCTACCCATCTAAACAACTTTGTTGATTTGTGTGATATGCAAAAGAAGAAAGATGTGGATAATGATATTGTTAAATTGAAGTTATTTCCGTTTTTGCTTAGAGATCGTGCTAAAACTTGGTTTTCGTCTTTGCCTAAAAATAGTATTGATTCTTGGAACAAGTGCAAAGATGCTTTTATCTCTAAGTATTTTCCTCCCGCTAAGATCATCTCTCTTAGAAGATATTATGAATTTTAAGCAACTTGATCATGAGCATGTTGCACAAGCTTGGGAGAGGATGAAATTAATGATACATAATTGCCCTACACATGGTTTGAATTTGTGGATGATCATACAAATTTTTTATGCTGGATTGAATTTTGCTTCTAGAAATCTTTTAGATTCGGCCGCAGGAGGCACTTTTATAGAAATCACTTTAGGAGAAGCTACCAAACTCCTAGATAATATTATGGTTAATTATTCTCAATGGCACACCGAAATATCTATTAGTAAAAAGGTTCGTGCTATAGAAGAAATTAATGTTTGTTGAGTGGAAAGATGGATGAACTTATGAAATTGTTTGCTAATAACATTGTTTCTTATGATCCTAATGATATGCCTTTATCTACCTTGATTGAGAATAATAATGAATCTATGGATGTGAATTTTGTTGGTAGGAACAATTTTGGTAACAACGCGTGTAGATGAAACTTTAGTCCTAGGCTGTATCCAAGTAATTCCTCTAATCATTATGGTAATTCCTACAACAATTCTTATGGAAATAATAATAAGTTGCCCTCTTATTTTGAATCTAGTATTAAAGAATTTATTAGTTTGCAAAGGAGTTTCAATGCTTTGATTGAAGAAAAATTGTCTAAGATTGATGAGTTGGCTAGGAACGTGGATAGAATTTCTCTTGATGTTGATTCTTTGAAACTTAGATCTATTCCACCTAAGCATGATATCAATGAGTCTCTCAAAGCCATGAGAATTTCCATTGATGAGTGCAAAGAAAGAACCGCTAGGATGCGTGCTAAAAAGGATTGCTTTATAAAAGCGTGTTCTTCTAGTTTTGATGATAATAAGGATGAAGATCTAAAAGTGATTGATGTGTCTCCCATTAAATCTTTGTTTCACAATATGAATCTTGATAATGATGGGACAGGAGATGAGTCAACTTTACTTAAAAGGTGTCCCAATGATTGATGCAAAAATTAGTAAAAGTGGGATTGGAGAGGTCAAAACTTTACATAGTAATGAGCCCACTATTTTGGATTTCAAAGAATATAATTATGATAATTGCTCTTTGATAGATTGCATTTCCTTGTTGCAATCTGTGCTGTGAAGTTTTCAAGTTTTGGGTAAAGATTTGATGGATTATGGAATAAGGAGTGGCAAGAGCCTAAGCTTGGGGATGCCCAAGGCACCCCAAGGTAAAATTCAAGGACAACCAAAAGCCTAAGCTTGGGGATGCCCGGGAAGGCATCTCCTCTTTCGTCTTCTTCCATCGGTAACTTTACTTGAGGCTATATTTTTATTCATCACATGATATGTGTTTTGCTTGGAGCGTCTTGTATGATTTGAGTCTTTGATTTTTAGTTTACCACAATCATACTTGCTGTACACACCTTTTGGTAGAGACACACGTGAATTGGAATTTATTAGAATACTCTATGTGCTTCACTTATATCTTTTGAGCTAGATAATTTTGCTCTAGTGCTTCACTTGTATCTTTTAGAGCATGGTGGTGGTTTTATTTTATAGAAATTATTGATCTCTCATGCTTCACTTATATTATTTTGAGAGTCCTTTAGAACAGAATGGTAATTTGCTTTGGTTATTAAATTAGTCCTAATATGATAGGCATCTAGGATGGGTATAATGAAAACTATCATAAAAAGTGCATTGAATACTATGAGAAGTTTGATACTTGATAATTGTTTTGAGATATGAGGATGGTGATATTAAAGTTGTGCTAGTTGAGTAGTTGTGAATTTGAGAAATACTTGTGTTGAAGATTGCAAGTCCCATAGCATGCACGTATGGTAACCGTTGTGTGACAAATTTGAAACATGAGGTGTTCTTTGATTGTCTTCCTTATGAGTGGCGGTCGGGGACGAGCATGGTCTTTTCCTACAAATCTATCCCCCTAGGAGTATGCACGTAATGCTTGCTTTTTGATGACTTGTAGATTTTTGCAATAAGTATGTGAGTTCTTTATGACTAATGTTGAGTTCACGGCATCATGTATTACTATGGGATCGATTTTCATGATATATCCCCCAATTCCTTCCTCAACATCTCGACGTTCATCGTCGTGTGCGAGGCCTTTCTCCACATCTCGCCACACTTCGGCTTATGGCTGAAGATCTTTAATGTGAAGCCCAAGGTAGTGGGCAGCGAGCACGCCGAGTGCGGAGGCGCCATGGTGAGCAAGATGCCCAACGTCACATGGCCAATAGGTAATTTCAATGATTCCGTCAAAGGGTGGCAGCAGCAGTGGTTTTACATCACTGAGCCGCGCGGCACGAAATGGGCCACTGCTCCTGAATTCCGATCCGGAGCCCCACTGCAGCTTACGTCCTGGCCCAAGAAGGGCCTGGATTGGTCTTCGTCCGACGAGCTGTCGGCGCTCCAGACGCGCATCAAGGATATAGAAGACAAGAATATCAAACTTGTCAATGTAGTCCAGGTGATGTTAGTTCGTCGGATCCTTCCTTGTCAACACCGGGCTTGCAATTTATGCGAATTCGACCCGGCCAAGCACCAGACCCTGCGAGAGCTCTTTGGCTCCTCATACAAAGACATCGGGAAGGTGCTTTTTAAGTCCGGCAAATCATGGCCAGACTCAGCCGAGGACCGCGGGTACCACCTGTCCCGCCCCGCAAGTTCGGTAAGTCATCATAAGTTTTATTCGCGTAACCCAAGGGAAACACTTAATGTATTTTCCACAACTCTCCTAGGGCTGGACGAAGAAGGCGGGGCGGATCTACTGTCCGGCCCCGCTACCTGAAGAACCGGCTGACCCGCTTCTAACGAAGATGCTGGTCCCGATGCCCTACAAGGCGCCGAAGAAGAAGGCCGAGAGAGAGACCAAGAAGACCAGGGGCGGCCTCCGTCATCGAGGCGCCTTGGACACGATATCCGAAGACTCCAATGCCCGTTCTTCCTCCAAAGAGGACAAGGAGGAGGAGGAAGACGAATCCCTAGCGGGGGGGGGGGGGAATAAAAGGACAGCCTCCACATCCTTGGAGGCCGAGTCGCCTAAGAAGGGAAAAACTCTTCTTCTAGAGGAGTCCACCGCCGCTGATAGCAGCCCGGAGTGGGATCCCAGGGCTTAGCCCCTGGTGAACTCGTGAGTATATAAAATCCGAACATGTTTATGCGTCCAGACTCATAATAGCATAATATTTTAATTTGTGCTATACTTTTTGCAGTGGCAAGGTCCCGCGCCGAGCAATCCTCATCGGAGGATTTGCTAGGCTCGGATGTTATGGAGAGCAGGACACCCCCGAAGGACCCTTCTCCCAAACACGTGAATGACACCGAGGCTGTGTCCTAGGAGGACCCAGGCCAAGGAGGGGGGAAAGATTGCCAAGGTGGTGCCAGGAGGTCAAACTTCAGGGGCTGGACAAATGGGAGAGAAGGCTCCCATGGGCATCGTCGGCGGGAGCCATCTTGAATTCGGCCCCCAACCGGACGCAATTCCGGAGACCAATATGGTTCCAGAGTCAGGCAGGCAGCCTCCCTCGGCTAGAGGGGGTGTACATGTTCCACCGGTAACCTCTGTCCAACCAGAGGTGCTCGATACTTTATTGGCGGCGCTGAAAAGCGCCTCCATCATCGATAAACACCGTGCCCTTATGGGTGCGGTGATTGAGAAGATTCAGTCTGTGGAGAGTGGACTGAATGAAGCCCGTATTAGCCTTATAAGAGGCTTTGAGGTATGTTTTATGAGGTTTCGAAGAGTGTCACAATATAAATAGTAGCCCCTGATACACTGTTCGGTGAGAGAAAGAACCGGACAAAGGATCAAATGTATGTTCGCAGGAGACTCACTTGATGACATTTACATTTCTTATTTTATAAACAGGCGTCTGTAGCGACTGCCGCCTCTCATACTACGGAGGTCTCTGGACTAAACCAAAGTCTGGAGCGGGCCACAGAAGAATTGGGCCAGTTGAAAAGGCAGTTGGAGGATAAACAAGGTATGCACAAACCTTGCTCATGTTCAGTGCGAACAAATTTAAAATATGTTTTATGATTTGTGCCAGGGGTGATGACCGAAGTCGAGGCTCTTAAGAAGGTTGTTGTCGAGGCCGAGAGAAAGGCACCCGCAGAGCGGGCTCTTCGTGAGAAGCACGAGGCCAAGGTTATTGAAGCTGAGCAAGAGCTTCAAGAGGTCGTGAAAAGATGTGAGGCCTTGGAGCAGAGTCTGACGGAGAAAGAATCCGAGCTTTCCAAGGCTCATCAGGCTGCGTGTGATGCCCAGGGGGAAACCCAAGGTGCCCTCCAGGAGATCCAAGAGGCGATGAAGATCGCGAGGGTAAGGCTTGTTCCATGTAAGGCAAGTATTTCGGGAGAAAATCATGTTTCTAATCTTGAGTTCGGATTTCTCCAGGGGTATTTGCGGAACTGCCATGCAACATATCTGATGCCGCACAATTCTACCAAGCCGAAGAAAGGAACACTGCGGATAAGCTCTTGTGGTCACAGTATCTGGCACCGAATTGTCCGGTGCCTTTGGCCGATCAACTGAAGCAGCTGATCAAACTGCATAAGGCGGCGGAGCTAGCCATGAAGGATTTTATTATCAGGCTATGGCCCGCTGAGCCGATTCCAAGCAGCTACTTTGGGCTCGTGAAGCGGCTTGCGAGTGCCCGCCCTTGACTGGACGCCGTCAAGCGGTTGGTCTGTATAGAGGGTGCGCGTATGGCCTTCGCCTGTGCAAAGGTGCACTGGGGGAAGATGGATGCTGAAAAGCTGGTGACCGAGGGACCGCCGGAGGGAAAGGAGCACCGCAAGCCTGAGTTATATTATGAAAGTGTCCTGAAAGGATCCTGCCTTGCGGCGGAGCAATCCACCAAGGACATTATATTTCCATGCATACAATCATGTTGTCCTTTGTAATGTTGAACAAGGTCATTTCTATTATTTATTGCCTGTTATATGAAAGTTTATCCTCCTGCGCGGACATTTTATATATTAATCCTGAGAGTTGGCCAGTTGTCGGCTTCTGCCCCCACGTAGGAAGTACGGGGGTGTTCGGGATAAACCCGATCACTCTTTATCCTGGTTTGGGTCCTTCGAAGGAGGTGTTCAGCACAACGAACCAGGCAATCAGACTATAGGGCTTTATCACTCTCACTTAGCCATAGGAGCTTTAGAAAAGGAAGTAGGCGCAGCCCCTGGTGTTCAGAAGACCGCACGAGGGGCTCTATAAGCACCTGATCAGAAGAAAAGCCGATCCATTGCACGCTGCATTGGTTATGGCATTATGCGGGAGGAATCCTTAAAGATTTTACAACCTCTTGAACAGCTGACCAGCTCTCGCCATATCATGACAGTCAGTTTTCGGCTTTTTCTACTGAGGTGCTCGCCGGGAAGAACCGGGACACAATCGCAACAGTTCTCCCTGTGCCGCCTTAGCCGATATAGCGGAACGTAAGGCAGCAAAACATGGGAGCCGGGCAAACCCAACATTTGACCCAAGACATGATTCAGAGCTGATGCATATAATGCTATAAGTTCGGGGTGCCGAACTACCATGAAGGTGTTCAGACTTTATTGCCGTATTATGGGTAAAATGAAGCCCCTGTCATATTAAGGCATATCGCGGTGTACGAATGCCATTTGACAAAAGAGTTTCAAATAAGAGATAACGGCAGATAAGCGTCATATAAATCCACATGTTGTATTTGAATAATACGTCGATGTGTATGAGTACATGCAATGTAATAAAAAGAGAAAGTGACTGCAGAACATACTGAGACCAGGCGGGAAGAAGCTGTGTGCGGATCTGGAGTGCAGTCGGGTGGTCATCGAGGGGAATATCTAAGGGTTCCCTTGCGCGTTCGAGCTGTTTCCATATCGCCGGTCCTGGCCTGGGCAAAAATGAACCTATAAAGAAAATGCAAGAAATGTTTCTGTGCCGCAGAGCGGTTTAGCCGCAGTATGTGGCCTGTCCTGGCTTTTGCCGGGGTGTTTAATTGAGCTCTGGACGAGCCGGGCTATCCTGTTGTGAAGTAGTTCGGAGTCCTTTGGCGGTGTCCGGGAGCTTGGCCGCTGACTCGAGGTTCGATTGAAAGGTGGCGCTCATTGCTCCTGTTGTTAAAGCAGCGGTGTACTCTTTGGTACCGAGGGGGAGCTCGGCCTTGCCATTAACCGTGATGACGCTGCATGGACCGGGCATCTTGAGCTTACGGTAGGCATAATGTGGCACCGCGTTGAATCGAGCGAACGCGGTTCGTCCGAGCAGTGCGTGATAATCACTGCGAAAGGGGACGATGTCAAAGATTAACTCTTCGGCACGGTAATTGTCCGGTGATCCGAAGACTACCTCAAGGGCGATGGAGCCTGTACAGCTAGCCTCCACACCTGGTATAATACCTTTAAAGGTGGCTTTAGTGGGCTGGATCATCGAATGATCGATACCCATCTTGTGCACTGTGTCCTGGTAAAGCAGGTTTAGACTGCTGCCTCCGTCCATAAGGACTCGTGTGAGGTGGAACCCGTCAATTATTGGGTCAACGACTAGTGCGGCTAAATTGCCCTGATTGGTATTAACCGGACGATCCGTGCAGTTGAAGGTGATCGGCCCTAGTTTATATTGTGGGGCGACTGGTTCCATTAAGTCGACATCCCTAAGGGTGTGCATCCATTCCAGGTTGGGAGTGTGGGTGGCGTTTACCACGTTCACCGTTTGGATTTGCGGGGGAAATTTCTTTTGCCCTCCTGTATTCGGTGATCTGGGCTCCTCGTCGCTATCCTCGCTTTGAGGCCCCTTTTCCTTGTTTTCGGCACTTGACCTGCCGGCTTGTTTGAAGACCCAGCATTCTCTGTTGGTATGATTGGCTGGTGTTCCTGGGGTGCCATGAATTTGGCATGGACGGTCGAGTATGCGGTCCAGACTGGACGGGCCCGATTTGTCATTTTTGAATGGCCTTTTCCGCTGACCGGACTTAGAGACACTGAATCTGGCATTGGCTACCGTGTCTTCGGCGTTGCCACCATTTTTGCGACGCTTGTGTTTGTTGCGTCAGGGTTTGCTGTTGCTATCTCTGGCCTCTGATGTGCCAGGATTGCTTATTGTGTTGTTGCTACGGGCCAACCAGCTATCCTCGCCTGCACAAAAGCGGGTCATGAGTGTCGTGAGGGCTGCAATTGATTTTGGCTTCTCTTGGCCGAGATGTCGGGGAAGCCACTCGTCACAGATGTTATGTTTAAAGGCCGCTAGGGCTTCGACATCCGGACAGTCGACAATTTGGTTCTTTTTAGTTAGGAACCGAGTCCAGAATTTCCTGGCTGACTCTTCGGGCTGTTGGGTTATGTGACTTAAATCATCAGCCTCTGGTGGTCGCACATAAGTGCCCTAGAAGTTGTCCAGAAATGCGTCTGCCAGGTTCTCCCAACTTCTGATGGAGTTTGCCGGCAAGCTATTCAGCCAATGCCGAGCCGGCCCTTTGAGTTTTAGTGGGAGATACTTGATGGCCTGTAGATCATCCCCGCGGGCCATGTGAATGTGGAGGAAGAAATCCTCTATCCATATCGCGGGGTCTGTTGTACCATCATATGATTCAATGGTCACGGGTTTAAAACCTTCTGGGAATTCGTGATCCATTACTTCATCGGTGAAGCATAGGGGGTGTGCGGCGCCTCTGTGCCGGGCTATATCACAACGTAGTTCATACGAGTCTTGTTTGCTATATTCGGCCCGGCCGGATTTGCTTTTAGTATATCTGTCGTGACGGTCATCATCACGTGTTGGGGCGCGCCCCCGGGATCCGTAGATCGATCTTGTATGTCCTGCTTTGTTTTCCAATACGTCTCGCAGGTCCTGCGTGTAGCCCTGGGCCTTCGTGTTTTTGTTTGACTGGCGACAGGGTGCGGGCTGGACTTCGAGCTGATATGCCGCTTTGTCTCGACCACGAGGTGGCCGGTCAGCCGCATCATATGCTGGTAGTGTAGGCTTTAATGCTTCCTCCTCGAGTTGGGGTAGCAACTTGTGCTTTGCGTAACTTTTGGTTGGGCACTCGAGTTCATATTCCTCGGCTGCCAGGACCTCTGTCCATCTATCCGCTAGCAGATCTTGATCAGCTTGAAGCTGCTGCTGCTTTTTCTTCAGGCTTTTTGTTGTGGCTATAAGCCGGCGCTTGAAGCGCTCCTGCTCGACGGGATCCTTAGGCACGATAAATTCTTCGTCGCTGAGGCTCACCTCGTCTTTGGAGAGGGGCATGTAATTGTCATCCTCTGATTCTCCGTTTGTCGCCTGTTCCTTAGGGCTAGCTTGCCCATCCTCCTGCTCGAAGCCTGGCTGGAGGGGATTGTCTTCGTCTTCGGCACTATCCGAGCGTTATTGTCTCTTGTGCCGGTATTGCTGCTTTTGCTATGGCGGGGCTTAGAGCGGCGCCGATGACGTCGGTGCTTAGATTGCTTCTCGAGGGGATTATCCTCCATTGCCTTATTGCCATCGCTTTCTTTGGGGGTGTCCACCATATATATATATCATATGATGAGGTGGCTGTCCAGCGCCCTATGGGCGGTGGTTCCAGTTCTTCTCTTGCATCGTCGTCCATACCGTCGATGTCTTCGGAGCCGAAATCAAGCATGTTGATTAAGTCGTCGACAGTGGCTATTAAGTGGGTGGTGGGTGGGGAATGAATTTCTTCATCGTCCGCTTCCCACTTAAGCCGGACATAGTTCGGCCAAGGGTCTCCTGACAAGGAGAGAGACCTCAATGAATTTAGCACGTCGCCCAAGGGTGAGTGCTGAAAGATATCTGCGGAGGTAAACTCCATGATCGGTGCCCAATCAGATTCGATAGGCACGGGCGCAAGCGGTTCAGAGCCTGTGGCCGGGGACAGATCCAAGGGTCCGATGAAACAGGTCTCATAGGAGGTGAAGTCAGTATTCGGCTCTATCGCCGCTGAGTGTGCGGCCTCCGTGGCGGGGTCCATCCACCCATCCTCGGACGACACGATCTACTCCGGATTGGGCCGGAGTCGCTGTAGGTGTGATCTCCCGAACACCGTTCGACGGCAAGGCTAAGTCATGCTCGTCGTGACTGTGCGGCGCACCTGACAAGGGCTCGAATCTGTCGAAGATCAAGTCTCCGCAGATGTCCGCGGTATAGTTCAAGCTTTCCAAACTTGACCTGACGGCCAGGGGCGTAGCTCTCGATCTACGCTAGATGGCCAAGCGAGTTGGCCTGCAGTACGAAGCCGCCGAATACGAAGATCTGTCCAGGGAGAAAAACCTCACCCTGGATCATGTCGTTGCTGATGATCGAAGGAGCCATCAAGCCTTTATCATGACGGCACAGTGGAACTCTCACTGAAAGCACCAATGTCGGTGTCAAAACCGGTGGATCTCGGGTAGGGGGTCCCGAACTGTGCGTCTAAGGCTGATGGTAACAGGAGGCGGGGGACACAATGTTTACCCATGTTCGGGCCCTCTCAATGGAGGTAATACCCTACTTCCTGCTTGATTGATCTTGATGATATGAGTATTACAAGAGTTGATCTACCACGAGATCGTAGAGGCTAAACCCTAGAAGCTAGCCTATGATTATGATCGTTGTTGTCCTACGGACTAAACCCTTCAGTTTATATAGACACCGGAGGGGGATAGGGTTACACAGAGTCGGTTACAGGGAAGGAGATCTACATATCCGAATTGCCAAGCTTGCCTTCCACGCAAAGGAGAGTCCCACCCGGACACGGGACGAAGTCTTCAATCTTGTATCTTCTTAGTCCAACAGTCCGACCAAAGTATATAGTCCGGCTGTCCGAGGACCCCCTAATCCAGGACTCCTCAGTGGGTAGGTGGAATTAAATCTGAATCCCGACCTAACCGGTTGTCCGGAGTCCGACGACCTTTCGGACTAGACAGTACGGGTTCCGGAATATCTTCTGATTGTATGGAACCGCCGTTCGATGCTATGTTCGGAGGGCTGGTTGCGTCCTTTCGTGCGTGAGTATCCGGTTCTTCATGAACGGCGACCCGAACATAGTCCGTCTTCAATATAGAAGAAGACTCGTCGTCCTGCTCCAGGACTGCCGTGATCTGGTGGGTGACCGGTGGGATTTCTGTTTCTCCCTGATCGGTTTTAGGCCCGATCTGATCGTAATCTGTGGTGATACCCAAAGTAGCGATGCGATCTAGGAGCTTGTTTAAGGATGAAAACTCAACCGGATCCATCTTCTTGGAGTGCTCGGAGTTGATGCGAAGGGGATTTTCGATGGCCCGAGAGGTCATCGTCGGCCCGGCGGCCGAATGGGCGATCATAGTAAAGTCGCTCAGCCAGAGGGTTTGGCCCGAGGCCAAAACTACCCATGCGGTAATATTGTCTTTGATGACAAGGCTATCCATCAAGCCTTTCATCGACGGCACAGTGGAACTCTCAATGAAAGCACCAATGCCGGTGTCAAAACCGGCGGATCTCGGGTAGGGGGTCCCGAACTGTGCGTCTAGGATCGATGGTAACAGGAGACGGGGGACATGATGTTTACCCAGGTTCGAGCCCTCTCTATGGAGGTAAAACCCTACGTCCTGCTTGATTGATATTGATGAATATGAGTATTACAAGAGTGGATCTACCACGAGATCATAATGGCTAAACCCTAGAAGTCTAGCCTATGTGGGTATGGTAATGAGTATATGTATTGTCCTTTCCGGACTATCCCCTTCGGTTTATATAGACAATGAGGGGATCTAGGGTTTACATGGAGTCGGTTACATAAGAAGGAATCTTCGGTCGCCAAGCTTGCCTTCCACCCCAAGTAGAGTCCAATCCGGACATGGTGCAGTCTTCGGCCTTCATGTATTCACAGCCCATCAGTCCGGCCCATGGATAGCAGGCCGGATGCCCGAGGACCCCTTAGTCCAGGACTCCCTCAATAGGCCCTTCATAGAGGGAAGCAGGGATTTGTAGAGGTGCCAGAGCTCGGTTTTGAAATAGAGATGAATAATATTTTGAGCAGTATATTTTCATTGTAAACATAACAACTGAGAGATCTCGATATCTTCCATGCTACACACATTATAGGCGGTTCCCAAGCAGAATGGTAAAGTTTATACTCCCCCACCACCAACAAGCATCAATCCATGGCTTGCCCGAAACAATGAGTGCCTCCAACTAACAACAATCCTAGGGGAGTTTTGTTTGCAATTATTTTGATTTGGTTTGAGCATGGGACTGGACATCCCGGTGACCAACCATTTTCTCGTGAGTGAGGAGCAGAGTCCACTCCTCTTGAGAATAACCCGCCTAGCATGGAAGATACAGATAGCCCTAGTTGATACATGAGCTATTCGAGCATACAAAACATAATTTCATTTGAAGGTTTAGAGTTTGGCACATACAAATTTACTTGGAACGGCAGGTAGATACCGGATATAGGAAGGTATGGTGGACTCATATGGAATAACTTTTGGGGTTTATGGAATTGGATGCACAAGCAGTATTCCCTGTTAGTACAAGTGAAGGCTAGAAAGAGACTGGGAAGCGACCAGCTAGAGAGCGACAACAGTCATGAACATGCATTAAAATTAATCAACACTGAATGCAAGCATGAGTAGGATATATTTCACCATGAACATAAATATCGTGGAGGATATGTTGATTTTGTTTCAACTACATGCGTGAACATGTGCCAACTCAAGCCACTCGAATCGTTCAAAGGAGGATACCACCCTATCATACCACATCACAACCATTTTAATAGCATGTTGGCACGCAAGGTAAACCATTATAAACTCCTATCTACTTAAGCATGGCATGAGCAACTATAATCTCTAATTGTCATTGCAAACATGTTTCATTCATAATAGGCTGAATCAAGAACGATGAACTAATCATATTTACAAAAACAAGAGAGGTCGAGTTCATACGAGCTTCTCTCATCTCAATCAGTCCATCATATATCGTCATTATTGCCTTTCACTTGCACAACCGAATGGTGTGGATAATAATAATAGTGCACGTGCATTGGACTAAGCTGGAATCTGCAAGCATTCAATTCAAGGGAGAAGACAAGGTAATATGGGATCTTTGTAAGATCAACAGTAATGCATATGAGAGCAACTCAACATTTTTATTAAGGTCTTCTCCTCTCGACCCCCAAAGAAAAGAACAGAAACAAAACTATTTACACGGGAAAGCTCCCAACAAGCAAAAGAAGAACGAGAAATCTTTTGGGTTTTCTTTTTAATTACTACTACTATAGGCATGGAAAGTAAACTAGCTAAAGGCTACAACTAATTTTTTATTTTTATTAAGGTTTTTCACACAAGAAGAGAGCTTAAAAAGAAAATGAACTAGCATGTATAATATAATGAAAAAGTATGAGCACCGACAACTGGCATGAGTGTGTGAACATGAATGTAATGTCGGTGAGAAATACGTACTCTCCCAAGCTTAGGCTTTTGGCCTAAGTTGGTCTATGGCCATGGCTGGCCTCTCCGGTGTACTGAGGAGGATCCTTAGGGTGCCACTGGTTAGCGATCTCCTCCGGATCCCACTGATAAACAGACTGACGGTGAGGATCAAGTGGTGGTTCCAGCTCTGGAGCTGATGTCAGGCTCCGGTATGCATGAACGGCCTCCGGCAAAACAAGGTACATGCTGTTCACGCTGGTCGTGGAGGAAGTCGATGAGGCCTGCATTCTCAGCCAAATAATAAAATCTTCATAAATCCCGGCTTCTCTTAAGAACTCACCACAAGGCCATTCGCACGGCCGAACCTCCACAGTACGAGGGAGATTATATTTGGGCTTCTTATTCTCTTCACTTTGCTTATCCTTCGAGCTTCGGCTCGAAGAGCCCCACAAAAATCTCTTCATAATTTTCTGAAATTTTTAGTAACTCAAAAATAAAAGTGAACCAAACTAAACAAAATTGATAGCAATTACTCCTACAAGTGCCTAGAGGCCATATCATGCATTAAAACTACTTGGGAGCATATAAATTTGACATGCAAGGTCAAGAACAGTGTCACCTAAGCAGCAAAAATTTGCAATAAATAAAACACTAGAACAAAAACTAATTGTACCATTGGAGGAGTCACATACCAAAGAACAATCCCCCAAAGCAGTTTTGTTAACGGAGTTTTGAGCAAGGAGATCAAAAATGGCAGCAAGATGAGCTAGAACTCGGGTTTGAGCTGGTGGAGGATTTTTTTTTCTAGAGGAAGACGAAGTGTGTGGGTTCAAGAATAAGTGGAGGGGGCCCACATGGGGTCCATGAGGTAGGGGGCGCGCCCTCCACCCTCATGGGCACATGGTGGGTCCCCATGGTGTGTTCTCAGTGCCAAATATTCTTAAATATTCTAGAAAAATCATGTTAAATTTTCAGGACATTTGGAGAACTTTTATTTTTGGGGTATTTTTTATTGCAAGGATAATTCAGAAAACAGACAGAAAAATACTATTTTTGCTTTATTTAAACTAAATAACAGAAAGTAAAAGGAGGGTACAGAGAGTTGTGCTTTCTAACTTCATCCATCTCATGCTCATCAAAAGGAATCCACTAACAAGGTTGATCAAGTCTTGTTAACAAACTTTTTCCAAATAACATGAAACCAGAGAATTTTCAAATAACACTAGGTTACCTTAACGGGGATATGCACATCCCCAACAATAAGAATATCATATTTCTTCTTGACAGTAGGACGAGAAAATTCAAAACCTCCAATAGTAATCGTTGAAGTTTTTCCAATAGAATTAATATTGTGGACTTGAGGTTGTTTCCTCGGAAAGTGTACCGTATGCTCATTACCATTAACATGAAAAGTGACATTGCCTTTGTTGCAATCAATAATAGCCCCTGCAATATTCAGAAAGGGTCTACCAATAATAATAGGCATACTATCATCCTCGGGAATATCAAGAATAACAAAGTCCGTTAAAATAGTAACATTTGCAACCACAACAGGCACATGCTCACAAATACCGACAGGTATAGTAGTTGATTTATCAGCCATTTGCAACGATATTTCAGTAGGTGTCAACTTATTCAAATCAAGTCTAAGATATAAAGAGAGAGGCATAACACTAACACCGGCTCCAAGATCACATAAAGCAGTTTTAATATAGTTTCTTTTAATGGAGCATGGTATAGTTGGTACTCCTGGATCTCCAAGTTTCTTTGGTTTTCCACCCTTAAAAGTGTAATTAGCAAGCATGGCGGAAATTTCAGCTTCCGGTATCTTTCTTTTATTTGTAACAATATCTTTCATGTACTTAGCATAAGGATTCATTTTAAGCATATCAGTCAAACGCATACGCAAAAAGATAGGTCTAATCATTTCAGCAAAGCGTTCAAAATCCTCATCATCCTTTTTCTTGGATGGTTTAGGAGGAAAAGGCATGGGTTTCTGAACCCATGGTTCTCTTTCTTTACCGTGCTTCCTAGCAACGAAGTCTCTCTTATCATAACGTTGATTATTTGATTGTGGGTTATCAAGATCAACATCAGGTTCAATCTCTACATCATTGTTATTACTAGGTTGAGCATCAACATGAACATCATCATTAATATTATCACTAGGTTCATGTTCATTACCAGACTGTGTTTCAGCATCAGAAATAGAAATATCATTGGGATTCTCAGGTGTGTCTTCAACAGGTTCACTAGAAGCATGAAAGGTTCTATCATTTTTCTTTTTCTTCTTCTTAGAAGATATAGGTGCATCAACATTAGTTCTCTGAGAATCTTGCTCAATTCTCTTAGGGTGGCCCTCAGGATACAAAGGTTCCCGAGTCATCTTACCCCCTCTAGTCATAACTCTAACAACATTATCATTTTTCTTATTAGTTAATTCATTAAGCAAATCATTCTGAGCCTTAAGTACTTGTTCTACTTGAGTGGTAACCATAGAAGCATGTTTACTAATAAATTTAAGTTCACCTTTAACTCTGGACATATAATCACTCAAGTGTTCAAGCATATCAGCATTGCGTTTCAGTTGTCTACCAACATAAGCATTGAAGTTTTCTTGTTTAACAATAAAATTATCAAACTCATCTAAGCATTGCCTAGCAGACTGATAATGAGGAATATCACCTTCATCAAATCTATAGAGAGAATTTACCTTTACTACCTATGTCGGGTTATCAAGACCATGTATTTCTTCAATAGGTGGTAAATTCTTAACATCTTCAGCTTTAATACCTTTTTCTTTCATAGATTTCTTGCCTCTTGCATATCTTCAGGACTGAGAAATAGAATACCCCTTTTCTTCGGAGTTGGATTATGAGTTGGTTCAAGAAGTGTCCAATCAATTTCATTACTCAACATATTATTCAATAGCATTTCAGCTTGATCAACAGTTCTTTCCCTGAAAACACAATCAGCACAACTATCCAGGTGGTCTCTGGAAGCATCAGTTAGTCCAATATAAAAGATATCAAGTATTTCATTTTTCTTGAGAGGATGATTAGGCAAAGCATTAAGTAATTGGATAAGCCTCCCCCAAGATTGTGGGAGACTCTCTTCTTCAGTTTGCACAAAATTATATATTTCCCTTAAGGCAGCTTGTTTCTTATGAGCGGGGAAATATTTAGCAGAGAAGTAATAAATCATATCCTCGGGACTACGCACACAACCAGGATCAAGAGAATTAAACCATGTTTTAGCATCACCCTTTAATGAGAACGGAAATAACTTAAGGATAAAGTAATAGCGAGTTTTCTCATCATTAGTGAACAGGGTGGCTATATCATTCAATTTACTAAGATGTGCCACAACAGTTTCATATTCATAGCCATAGAAAGGATCGGATTCAACCAACGTAATTAACTCAGGGTCGACAGAGAAATCATAATCCTTATCGGAAATAAAGATAGGTGAAGTAGCAAAAGCAGGGTCATATTTCATTCTAGCATTCAAAGATTTTTCTTTAAGCTTAGCTAATAATTTCTTAAGATCATATCTATCATTGCAAGCTAAGAAGTCTCTAGCAGTTTCTTCATCCATAACATAACCCTCAGGAACAACAAGAAATTCATATCTAGGGGGAGAATCTTCATCATCACTTTCATCAATATTATCAGTTTTAATAATTTCATTCTCTCTAACCCTAGCAAGTTGTTCATCGAGAAATTCACCTAATGGCTCGGTATTATGAAGCATAGAAGTAGTTTCATCATAAGCATCATGCAAAGCAGAAGTGGCATCATCAATAACATGCGACATATCAGAATGAATTGCAGGAGTAGGTGTCACAAGTTTACTCAAAACAGAAGGTGAATCAAGTGCAGAGCTAGATGGCAGTTCCTTACCTCCCCTCATAGTTGAGAGAAAAATCTTGGTTCTTTTATCTTTCAAGTTCTTCATAGTGATCAGCAGATATAAATCCCAAGTGACTCAAAGAATAGAGCTGTGCTCCCCAGCAACGGCGCCAGAAAATAGTCTTGATAACCCACAAGTATAGGGGATCGCAACAGTTTTTGAGGGTAGAGTATTCAACCCAAATTTATTGATTCGACACAAGGGGAGCCAAAGAATATTCTCAAGTATTAGCAGCTGAGTTGTCAATTCAACCACACCTAGAAAACTTAATATCTGCAGCAAAGTATTTAGTAGCAAAGTAGTATGATAGTAGCGGTAACGGTAGCAAAAGTAATAGTTTTGGTTTTGTAGTGATTGTAGCAGTAGCAACGGAAAAGTAAATAAGCAAAGATCAATATATGAAAAGCTCATAGGCAATGGATTAGTGATGGATAATTATGTCAGATGCGATTCCTCATGCAATAGTTATAACATAGGGTGACATAGAACTAGCTCCAGTTCATCAATATAATGTAGGCATGTATTCCGAATATTGTCATCCGTGCTTATGGAAAAGAACTTGCATGCCATCTTTTGTCCTACCCTCCCGTGCTAGCGGGGTCCTATTGGAAACTAAGGGATATTAAGGCCTCCTTTTAATAGAGTACCAGACCAGAGCATTAACACTTAGTGAATACATGAACTCCTCAAACTACGGTTATCACCGGTAAGTATCCCGATTATTGTCACTTCAGGGTTAACAGATCATAACACATAATAGGTGACTATAGACTTGCACGATAGGATCAAGAACTCACATATATTCATGAAAACATAATAGGTTAAAATCTAAAATCATGGCACTCGGGCCCTAGTGACAAGCATTAAGCATAGCAAAGTCATAGCAACATCAATCTCAGAACATAGTGGATACTAGGGCTCAAACCCTGACAAAACTAACTCGATTACATGATAAATCTCATCCAACCCATCACCGCCCAGCAAGCCTACGATGGAATTACTCACGCATGGCGGTGAGCATCATGAAATTGGTGATGGAGGAAGGTTGATGATGACGATGGCGACGGATTCCCCTCTCCGGAGCCCCGAATGGACTCCAGATCAGCCCCCTGAGAGAGATTAGGGATTGGCGGCGGCTCCGTATCGTAAAACACGATGAATCCTTCTCCCTGATTTTTTCTCCCTGAACGTGAATATATAGAGTTGGATTTGAGGTCGATGGAGCACCAGGGGGCCCACGAGGCAGGGGGCGCGCCCAGGGGGTAGGCGTGCCCCCACCCTCTTGGATAGGGTGTGGGCCCCCTAGCCTTGATTCTTTCGCTAGTATTTTTTATATATTCCAAAAATATTCTCCATTGATTTTCAGGTCATTCTGAGAACTTTTATTTCTGCACAAAAATAACACCATGGCTATTCTGCTGAAAACAGCATCAGTCCAGGTGAGTTCCATTCAAATCTTGGAAGTTAGAGTCCAAAACAAGGGCAAAAGTGTTTGGAAAAGTAGATACTATCGGATTATGGGTTCTGGCGAAACCCTCAAGGTTCGAACACTGGGGTGCGCGCAAAAATCTCCCCCTACTGATTTACGTCCTAGCTTCACTAAGATCTCACGGACTAACTCGACGAACTCGCAGCACAAAAGATACAAGATTTATACTGGTTCGGGCCATCGTTGTGGTGTAATACCCTACTCCAGTGTGGTGGTAGTGGATTGCCTCTTGGGCTAAGGATGAATAGTACAAGGGAAAGAACAGCCTCCTGAGGAGAGGTGTTTTTGTGCTTGGTGGAGTTGTGGACTTGTGGGTGCTCGGATCGATCCTCTCATTGATGAGCCGATCGATCCCCCCTCTAGCAATGGAAAGTGGCTAGTCCTATTTGTCGTGGCCCTGGTCCTCTCCCCAAATATTGAGCGGGAAGGGAGCCAACAATAGCCAATTCGAAAGGGGATAGCTAGTACAGCTTATCCTGATAAAAGCAGTCTTCGCCTGCCAAAGGCTCTGGTGGTGACGCCGTCTTGGGCTCCATGGTGACCTCCGCCTTGCCGTCCTGCTGGTCTTGGTCTCATTGCACCGATATGGAAACCTTTGCTTGAACTCTCGGTACTCCGCGCCTGCGCCTGCTTCCTTAACACCAAAGAGGAAACAAGGACACTGTGCGCGCTGGCACCCGCCTCACGCCCACCAGGCCTTGGTTGTCATGGCTCACGTATTCGGAACCTCGCAAGGTTTGCCTAGCCTTGATCTCTCCACCCCTCGCAAGCCAGCCTGGTGAGGCCGCTCCTGAGGAGGTCTTGTGTCATCCGCCTCGCGAGGCTTGGCCCCCCGCGAGGGTCTTGAGTCCTTGCTGGTGAAGATGGGCCGTACGGGCCTGCTCGCAGACCCACGCTGTGGGCCGCAGGCAAGCAAGTCTGGGGACCCCCGTTCTGAGAATGCCGACATTAGCCCACGGGCCCAAGGCACACTCGGGCTTGGCTTTGAGGCGAAGCCAAAGGGGCAAGGGCGGAGCGCCGTGGGCCCCAATAGCCTACGGCCTTGGTCGACGCGTGGCGGATGATTGGACGTAGGCGTCTCCGCTTCCCCATGCTGCCTCGGCAACTGCCCGACTTGTCAAGTCCCTGTTGCATGCAAGGAAAGTCCATCATTATTACATTAGATTGTGGAGGCCGGCGATTGGCCTCCCTTTGGCTATAAATGGGAGGTGGGGGAGGAGCCCCATCACCAGTCTCTCCTCTGCCTCTCCCGCTTCTTCTCCTTCCTCGCTCCAACCCTTGTTGGTGTAGTCATGGCATCGATTGGGAGGTTCTCGGCCGCACAGAAGGGCAAGGCTCCCCTCACCGAGCTCGAGCTGCTCTCGCCGAAGAAGAGGAGGTCCCATCGCCGCGATATGGTAGTGAGGCAGGAGGTGTCGCGGCCTTGGTACGAAAGGTCGCCTCCTGGGTACCCGCTGCCCTTGTATGCTTGTGCCGATGGTTCTGGAGGGAGGAGCAATGAGCATCGCTGCCCGCGCCAGGGCCATGGCCGCTGTGCCGCGGAGGCGCACGCCGTCGCCCCAGGAGTCCGCGCTACGGACTCCTCGCGCGAGTTTGTGATATGGGCGGCAATGCCCCGGAGCACTTGGATTTGCCTCCCGCAGTTCTTCGTCATCGAGATGCCACCGAGGGGCCCTCTCGAGCTTTGGGTGCAACACGCCGACTGCGACACCCCGGCGATTGGAGCAGAAATTGAAGCCGTTTCCTCCGGGAGGATCTTCATGACCCGAGGCTGGGGTGAGATTGCCCGAGTCTACCACGCGGAGGGCACCCTCATGATCCACTTCGAGTACGACGGCGTCTCCGTGCTGCTCTTCATGGTCTTCGACGAGGAAGGCCGCTGCCTGGAGTGCTGTCCTGAAGGAGGTCACCAGGACGGCGCTGCGGTGGGCGTTGGGCCTGCTGCAGGCCTTGCTTGTAGCTCCCCCAGCGACAGCGGTGACTCCTGGTAGTCTAGCGACTCTCCCGAGCTCATGGAATCTCTGGAGACAAGCGACGATAGCTACGTGCCCCCGAGCTCTCGTCACGCCCGGAGCAAGGCTGCGGCGTCTGGCCGCCGCCGCTGATCTGGATGAGGTTGGCACCGGCCTCTGGTGGCCCACTATTGATGATGGCGTCATTCACTAGGGCACATGTAGTTAGGATTCCCTAAGTTCTTGCATTTTGTTCCCTGTGAGGAATCAAGAAATGGACCCTGCCGGGGCGTGTAAGGCATCTGTAGTCTCCTTTGTTGACATTATCCTTATTATGAAATCGTGCGTGTGTGTGCTCCATTCCAGCTCGGTTTCCCCTTTCCAATCTCGCGACGGCGTGGTGCTCTACGCCGACAGGTCCCGGTCCGCAGGCAGGCTTCAGTCGTCGCTGGTATGCCAGGTCGCGTGCCGTGGTCAAGGCCAGGAGGTGAGCAGCCCGAGGTCCAGTAAGAGCCCCTGAGACGCAATGCTCAGGAGGTCCCCTTTGGCGCGCAAGTGACCGCCGAGAGGTAGGAGAGGAAGACTACGTTGCGCGAGCGAGGCTACACAAATGAGAACTCTACGCTATAGCGGTTGATTGAGTGCGAAACTTATCTTGGCGATCTAGGGTTGATCCGTCGCGAGACACCAGGCTTGGGCATCGGCTGCTGCTAGGTAGCTAGGTTAGGCCCATGCGGGCCTCCCCCTCCTCTCCATGTTATTCTTGGTGCTCTACGACCTTAGGTCCCGGCCCTCGAGCGAGCTCAGCCGCCGCTGGTATGCCAGTTCACGTGCCATGGTCAAGGCCAAGGGGTGAGGGCTGGAGAGACAGTAAGAGCTCCTGAGTCGCGATGCTCAGGAGCCCCCCTTTTAACGCACAAGAGAATAGCATGAGGGAGGAGGGAGAGTCCGCGGTACCGCCTGCTGTAGCCTTCAGGAAGCTCCTGCAAGTTAGCGTGAGGAAGGGCACCGATAGCCGTGGTGATTGCCGATTCGCCTCCGGTACGCGGGAGGGGGCTCCCTGCTGCGGAGAGCCCCTGGGGCATGTACATCCCCGCCCTGACACGTGGCTTGCATGGCAGGGCTAGACGAGGTGTGTCTGGGCACTCGTGAGCCAGTGTCGGACTCACGAGGCCCTACCTCAAGGCGGGTTGCTCCTGGTCTTGGTTCTTGATGGCTGTGGCATTCCTGCGAGATGGTTAGACAACTTGCGCCGAATGAATCTCCTGACGTTATCGCGTGAGAAAGCCAAGCACCAACGGCCCCAGGAGGTGACGTGAACGGGGCCGGCCCGCCAGACAGAGCTTCGCCGCTGGATTTATCGACGCTGCAGGGACGGGCCCGAGCACAGACGCCATGCCTAACCCTCTCACGCGAAGGGTCCTGAAGAAAGACGACCGGCGCGCAACTCCCATGATGGGCGACAATCAAGCAGGTGATAGTCATAGATATATTAAGCATCAAAGGCAGACTAGCTCAAGTAAATGCATAAACGATACGTGCCACTAGGTCCGACCCGAGCGGCTTGGGGATAATGCAGCCCGAGGGGCGCCCCCAGCGAGGTAAACTAAATACATAAAAAGGAAGGGATACATGCCGCGGAGACGGACCCGCGCGGCCTGGGAATGATGCGGCCCTGGGGGCGCTCCCAGCTAAACGAACTTAGAAAATGTCACCTGGTTCTATTGTCGAAGGGGCATAGAGGCAGCTGAAGGTATGCGGCGAAGGGGTTGCTCCTCACGAGCCACCGGGAACCTGATCCTCGGGAGGCTCTGGGGGTCCAGGCGGTTCCTTGAGGACCGTCACCATCTCCGCCAGGACCACATGATGCCTGGCCTCCTGACCTGCCATGATGCTCTGCAGGTGGCGCTAGAAGGTAGTAGCCACGCTCGACAGGCTGAACGGCATGCGAACGTAGCTGTGAGATGGACCTTCGCAGCGCCCAACACGCGAAGGCCGGAAGCGCTCCTGAGATGCGGCTCAGTTTAGCCCTGGTATGTCAATGCATACGCGCAGCTCACCACCCTCGCCTGGGTGGGGAGTAGCTCCAGGTGGCCAGCGGTCGCCGCGTATTGTTGTTGCTTCCTGAAGCTCCTAAGATACCTTCGTGATGAACTCCTGAGCGTTGGGCGCTCCTCGCCCAATGTCCTCCTGAAGGAGACATGCCGCGAAACACGCCTTCAAGTGGTGCCCGAGCGCCTCCCTCGTGACGTTGGCAAGGTCTGAGGCCCTCCAGAAGAGAGCCCCCGAGCCCTGCCCGAGGAGGGCACCAGGCGCGCCTTCCTATGTGATGGAGGGAGGCACCCCAGGTGCGGGCGCTGATCCTGACAAGGTGCCACTTGAGGAACTGCCCTCCTGAGGTTCGGCAGAGTTGCTGCTTCTTCTTCTTGGGGATGACCTCCGGAGGGTACCGAGTTGCATTGTGGCCAGGGTCTTCGATTGACGCTGCTTGGAAGGCGCGCTCGAGGGAGCACACCGCATCTCTTTCTTCGCAGGGGACTGTGATGATCCCGCTGCTTCCTGGCATCTTGAGGATGTTGTAGCCGTGGTGCGTCATGGCCATGAACTTGGCCAGGGCCGGATACCCGAGGATGGCATTGTATGGCAGACGAATGTGGGCGACATCGAAGTCGATGAGCTCGGTGCGGTAGTTGTTGCGCTGTCCGAAGGTGACTTGGAGGCGGACCTGCCCGATCGGGGTGGTGGAGCCGTCAGTCACTCCTGAGAAAGGCTTGGTCGGCTAAAGCTGATCGTACGGCACTTGGAGGCTGTCGAACATCTCGACGGACATGACGTTGAGTCCCGCGCCGCCGTTAATGAGGGTCTTGGTGACTTGCACATTGCCGATGACGGGTGAACAAAGCATCGAGAGGACGCCGGCGGTAGCCACGCACTTGAGCTGATCTGCTGAGCTGAACATGATGGCGCACTAGGACCATCTGAGCGGGCGCGTGGCCTCGAGCTTGGGGATGACTGCATTCACCTCGCGAGCAAACTGCTTGAAGATGCACTGTGAGGCTGGGGCTTGAGCTCTGCCCAAGATGGAGGTGATAGCACATGGTTCATGGAAGCCCCCAGCCCCCTCGTCTTGGTGGTGGTCGTTGTTCCTTCTTGGTGGTGGCGGTAGTGGTGGGAGACCGGCGTTCCCCTAAGGACGATCCTCACGAGGCTGATCCCTCCAAGCGCCCTCGCGAGGCTGATCCTGCCAGTGGTCCTCACGAGGCCGGTCGTGCCACTCTTGGCATGGGCCACGGTCATCCCAGCGTCCGCCACCACGTCCTCCTCCTCGGTCGTAGCCCCGGTCGTTGCGCTCGGGGCGTCGACCGAAGCGTCCTTCTAGAATGGCTCTGAGCTCTTGACAGTCGTTGGTGTTGTGGCTATGCAGGTTATGGAAGGCGCAGAACGGTCGACTGCTCTTGGATGACTCGGGCAGGTCCCTGCCGCGCTTTGTGTCCGGCTCCACCGCGAGCATTGCTGCTCCCTTGCGATTCACGTCTTTGCTCTTGGCTTTCTTCTCCTCCGGGTCCGCAGCCGGGAGCTCGAGGAGGGAGAGGCGCCCCTCCTCAGCTCTTGCGCACTTGGTTGCCAGGTTGAACAGCTCCAGAGACGTGCACAGCTCCTCGTGGATGGAGAGCTCCTCCTTCATCTTGACGTCGCAGACGCCATCGGAGAACGCGGAGATGATGGCCTCGTCCGTCACCTTGGGGATCTTGAGGCGAACATTGTTGAAGCGCTGGATGTACTTCTGGAGAGTCTCTCCTGGCTGTTGCTTGACGCGGCGTAGGTCACCCGTAGCCGGTGGGCGGTCGCGAGTGCCCTGGAAGTTGGCGACGAAATGGTCGCGCATCTCGTTCCAGGAGGAGATCGAGCCTGGAGGCAGGTTCAGGAGCCAGGAGCGGGCACCATCCTTGAGAGCCATGGGAAACCAGTTCACCATGACTTTCTTGTCGCCGTTGGCCGCCTCGATGCTCAGCTCATAGAGCTGCAGGAACTCTGCGGGGTCGGGCGTGCCATCATAGCGAGGAGGCAGATCCGGCTTGAACTTGCCCGTCCAAGCGACGCTACGCAGCTCTGGGGTGAAGGCGCGGCAGCCCGCCGTGGTCACCGGGACTCTGCGCTGGTGGAGAACTTCTCCTTGATGGGGTCCGCGCACCGCCGCCGCAGGCGGCACGCGGTCTTGCCGTGGTGGCGCAAGGAGCGCAGGGGCGTTTTCTCGCGGTCGAGGGACTTCTTGGCATCTTCTTTCTTCTTGCATGGTCGCCGGACGCAGCAGGTTGCGCAGTGGGGCCATGCGCCTGGGCGCCAAGACTGCGTCTTGGGGCAGAGGTGGTGGAGGCGCTCCATGGGCCACGCTGCCCACAGCTGGCGGAGGGCGAGGCGGCGAGAGGGACGGTGCAGGGGAGCCCCTGCGGCGCAGACAAGCTCGGCGATGCGGTCGAGCCAGTGCTCGTAGAGGTTGTCGATTGGGCGGTAGCGTAGGAGCTCGGACGCCATGCACAGAGTGGCTTGCGCGTCCATGGGAGCGCGACGAGCGTGGGATGATGAGCCGGTCGGTGTCAGCGATGGAGTGGCGGTGCGGCCGTCCCATCGCACCGAGGGGTGCAGTGAGGATGCTTGCTGCTCGTTCCCCGCTGGGCCGGTGGCGGCGTTGACGGCAGGCGACGGGGAACAACGGGGTGGCCCGACGACGGGAGCCGTCAGAGCAACACGGGCGGCGGGGGCAGCCCGGCGCTCAGCGCGAGCATGGTGAGCGTCCGACATGGAGACGATGAAGCAACGAGACATCGAGCGACGGAAGGGAAGCTTCAGCGCACCCTTACTTGGCGCGCCAAATGTTGGATTACAGGTTCCGGCAAAACCCTCAAGGTTCGAACACTGGGGTGCCCGCGAAAATCTCCCCCTACCAATATATGTCCTAGCTTCACTAAGATCTCACAGACTAACTCGACGAACTCGCAGCACAAAAGACACGAGATTTATACTGGTTCGGGCCACCATTGTGGTGAAATACCCTACTCCAGTGTGATGGTGGTGGATTGCCTCTTAGGCTGAGGATGAATAGTACAAGGGGAAGAACAACCTCCTGAGGAGAGGTGTTCTTGTGCTTGGTGGACTTGTGGACTTGTGGGTGCTCGGTTCGATCCTCTCCTTGATGAGCCGATTGATCCCCCCTTTAGCTACGGAGGTGGCTAGTCTTATTTGTAGTGGCCCTGGTCCTCTCCCCAAATATTGAGCGGGAAGGGAGCCAACAACGGCCAATTCGAAAGGGGACAACTAGTACATCTTATCCTGACAAAAGCAGTCTTCGCCTGCAAAAGGCTCTGGTGGTGATGCCGTCTTGGGCTCCACGGTGACCTCCGTCTTGCCATCCTGCTGGTCTTGGTCTCGTAGCACCGATATGGAAACCTTTGCTTGATGCCTCGGTACTCCGCGCCTGCGTCTGCTTCCTTAACACCAAAGAGGAAAAAAGGACATTGTGCGCGCTGGCGCCCGCCTGGTGCCCACCAGGCCTTGGTCGTCATGGCTCACGTCATCAGAACCTCACGAGGTTTGCCTGGCCTTGATCTCTCCGCCTCTCGTGAGCCAGCCTGGTGAGGCCACTCCTGAGGAGGTCTTCTGTCGTCCGCCTCGCGAGGGTCTTGAGTCCTTGCTGGTGAAGATGGTTCGTACAGGCCCGCTCGCAGAGCCACGCCATGGGCCGCAGGCAGGCAAGTCTAGGGACCCCCATTCCCAGAACACCGACAGATATGATGGAGACGTATCACATACCTAGTTCAATCTCGTTACCGGCAAGTTTCTTTACCCATTTTGTAATACATCACCTCGTGACTAACTCCTTCATCGTTTGCTTGCAAGCTTATGATGTGTATTACCGAGAGGGACCAGAGATACCTCTCTGATACTCGGAGTGACAAACCCAAATCTTGATCTATGCCAAGTCAACAAACACCTTCGGAGATACCTGTAGAGCATCTTTGTAATCATCCAGTTGCGTTGTGACGTTTGATAGCACACAAGGCATTCCTTTAGTATCCGGGAATTGCATAATATCATAGTCGAAGGAATATGTATTTGACATGAAGAAAGCAATAGCAATAAAACTGAACGATCATTATGCTAAGCTAACGAATGGGTCTTGTCCAGCACATCATTCTCCTAATGATGTGATCCCGTTAAAAATGACAATTCATGTCCATGGTTAGGAAACCTTAACCATCTTTGATCAACGAGCTAGTCAAGTATAGGTTCACTAGGGACACAGTGTTTGTTTATGTATTCACACATGTATTTAGGTTTCCGATCAATACAATTCTAGCATGAATAATAAACCTTTATCATGAATAAGGAAATATAAAATAACAACTTTATTATTGCCTCTAGGGCAAATTTCCTTCAGTCTCACACTTGCACTAGAGGCGATAATCTAGATTACATTGTAATGAATCTAACACCCATGGAGTCTTGGTGTTGATCATGTTTTGCTCGTGGAAGAGGCTTAGTCAACGGGACTGCTACATTCAGATTCGTATGTTTCTTGCAAATTTCTATGTCTCCCTCCTTGACTTGCTCACGAATGGAGTTGAAGCGTCTCTTGATGTGTTTGGTTCTCTTGTGAAATCTGGATTCCTTCGCCAAGGCAATTGCTCCAGTATTGTCACAAAAGATTTTCATTGGACCCAATGCACTAGGTATTACACCTAGATCGGATATGAACTCCTTCATCCAGACTCCTTCATTTGCTGCTTACGAAGCAGCTATGTATTTCGCTTCACACGTAGATCCCGCCACGATGCTCTTCTTGGAACTACACCAACTAACAACTCCACCATTCAATATAAACATGTATCCTGTTTGTGACTTGGAGTCATCCGGATCAGTGTCGAAGCTAGCATCGACGTAACCATTTAAGATGAGCTCTTCATCACCTCCATAAATGAGAAACATATCCTTGGTCCTTTTCAGGTACTTCAGGATGTTCTTGACCACTGTCAAGTGATCCACACCTGGATTACTTTGGTACCTCCCTGCTAGACTTATGGCAAGGCACGCATGAGGTCTAGTACACAACATAACATACATGATAGAACCTCTGGCTGAGGCATAGGGAATGACTTTCATTTTCTATCTATCTTCTGAAGTGGTCGGGCTTTGAGTCTGACTCAACTTCACACCTTGTAACACAGGCAAGAACCCTTTCTTTGACTGATCCATTTTGAACCTTTTCAAAACTTTGTCAAGGTATGTGCTTTGTGAAAGTCCTATCAAGTGTCTTGATCTATCCCTATAGATCTTGATGCCCAATATATAAGCAGCTTCACCAAGGTCTTTCATTGAAAAATTCTTATTCAAGTATCCTTTTATGCTATCCAGAAATTCTATATCATTTCCAATCAATAATATGTCATCCACATATAATATTAGAAATGCTACAGAGCTCCCACACACTTTATTGTAAATACAGGCTTCACCGAAAGTCTGTATAAAACCATATGCTTTGATCACACTATCAAAGCGTATATTCCAACTCCGAGATGCTTGCACCAGTCCATAGATGCATCGCTAGAGCTTGCGCACTTTGTTAGCACCTTTACGATCGAAAAAAACTTCTGGTTGCATCAGATACAACTCTTCTTTAAGAAATCCATTAAGGAATGCAGTTTTGATGTCCATTTGCCAAATTTCATAATTATAAAATGCGGCAATTGCTAACATGACTCAGACTGACTTAAGCATCGTTGCGGGTGAGAAGGTCTCATCGTAGTCAACCCCTTGAACTTGTCGAAAACCTTTTGCGACAAGTTGACTTTGTAGACAGTAACATTACCATCAGAGTCAGTCTTCTTCTTGAAGATCCATTTATTCTCTATGGCTTGCCGATCATCAGGCAAGTCCACCGAAGTCCACACTTTGTTCTCATACATGGATCCTATCTCAGATTTCATGGCTTCAAGCCATTTATCAGAATCTAGGCTCATCATAGCTTCTTCATAGTTTGTAGGTTCGCCATGGTCTAGTAACATGACTTCCAGGACATAATTACCATAGCACTCTGGTGCAAATCATGGTCTATTTGACCTACTAGGACTAGTAGTAACTTGATCTAAAGTTTCATGATCATCATCATTAGCTTCCTCTCTAGTTGGTGTAGACATCACGGGAACAAATTTCTCTGATGTGCTAATTTCTAAATTGGAGAAGGTACAATTACCTCATCAAGTTCTACTTTCCTTCCACTCACTTCTTTCGAGAGAAACTCCTTCTCTAGAAAGGTTCCATTCTTGGCAACAACGATCTTTCCTTCGGATCTATGGTAGAAGGTGTACCCAATTGTTTCCTTAGGGTATCCTATGAGGACGCACTTCTATGATTCGGGTTCAAGCATATCAGACTGAAGCCTTTTGACATAAGTGTCGCAACCCCAAACTTTAAGAAACGATAGCTTAGGTTTCTTGCCAAACCATAGCTCATACGGTGTTGTCTCAACGGATTTAGACGGTGCCCTATTTAATGTGATTGCAGCTGTCTCTAATGCATAACCCCAAAATGATAGTGGTAAATTGATAAGAGACATCATATATCATACCATATCTGGAGAACACCACCCACCTCATCTCCTCTGGTAACAATGGAGTTCTATGATCTCTCCGGCGATGGAGGGACTACTTCACTAGGATTTCTCGATCGGCCTTGCGGTCGCGGCTCAGGTGAGTCGTCTTTTTGGTTCCACGGTCCATTTCTTGCCTTCTGGTCCGACCAAAGAATAATTCTTGGTTGTGAGTTTCTCGTCAGCGGTGTTTCCTCTCAATGAAGAATATGTGGCTATTGCACTCCAATGTTGCATTGGAGGACTACCTTTGGGTCTTAGAGTGATTCATCTTGATGGGAGGAGATTTAGGTTTTCGGTTGCTTCCAACAAAGTGGGACATTTTATCTATGGTCTTAAGGACAGGGTTTGGCTGGACTTTGTGTGCCATTTGATCCTTTTCCGGCCAGGTGTTCATTCTTCGCCAGTAACCACTAGTTGGCATTGGGATCAACAAAGCCCTAAGGTAACAACTCGTTCTCTGGTGGCCATCAGGACAAAACTTACTTTTTTGCACAAGAATGTGCAGCTGGATAATACTTTTTGGACACGCTCACAAAAATTGGGTTTTTTTCCTCCACCGGGTCACTCTGACAAGCCGGAGACCTCGTCGTGCGGCAGCACTCCGGTCATCGCCGGCTACCCGACAGGTTTCTTTGGAAAGAAAGACAATTTTGAATCCACCCACTAATTCAATGACTGATCCTCTGATTTTTGGTGGTTTCCAATCGAGTATTAATGGCCCCATCAATGATGATAATATTGGCAGTGCTAATTGGCATTTTGAGGGATATTGGTTCAAACAGGCTATCTGGAATTCAATACCAACATTCATTTTACGCCATATACTGGATCATCAACATGCTGGAATCTCAGAGGCCAAAATTGTTGATCTTTGGGAAATTACTTCCGTTCCACCGTCAGATTTAATTTATTATAAATTGTCAATCTTCTCCATATGTGATGATAATGATCACCTGGCTAATCAATGCCTGGGTCCATATTGTAACACATGCTTCGAACGGCCTTCTTGTTGCATGCCCACACTAAATGAGGCATCCTTAATGGACAATTCTCAATCAATGGCACATTTACAAAAAGTGGCCTGCTATCTCTGTGGATCCTCAACCCATCATTTCTTTGAGTGCCCGACCCAATTTAAATGCAAATCATGTGGCTGGTTAGGCCATACTAAATACTGGTGTACAAGTCCAACTTCTCCACGATTATGTTGGAAGCCCAAGATCCACAAGGAAATCGCACCTCCCAAAGTAACAACAATGGGCAATATTCCTCAGGGCAAAATGGTTTGGAAAAAGAAAATTCCCAATGATTTACAAGATCGAGGTTTTCCTTAGAAAAATTCACGGTTGGACTTGCCTAACAACTCATTGCCATTACATGAAAATTTGACACAAACCAATTTGGGTCTGGTCAAACCTGGGAAGCAGAGAAATCAATCCCATCAGCATCCCGCTCCTAATGTGGCTACCAAACCTACTCCTGCCGCACAGCCGTTGGATGCCCATCCTATGGTCTGCAAGGGCACATGGCTTTCTCTAGCCTAAAGCAAACTCACAGAGACCGAGGAGTCTGGGTACCCATGACACTGGCCATAGCTGCCGATACGCATTCTGCTCTGCATCTGGGTTTCTCTGCAACTCCTCCACCTAGCTCTGCTCCAATGGCGAACTTCCCCGTCAATGTCGTCCCCTACCTCCCGCCGGGCATGTTGATCGAGCTGGGCGCAGCGGACCGCAGAGTTCGCGGTGATATGGTGATTAGCCCTACTCCTCATCTGCGCCACGACTTCCTCGCCATTGCAGAGGCGAATTGCTTTGTCCCCTTGCACCGGAAGGCAGAACTGCAACACATCATCGAAGGTTTGCTGCATGAATCCCAGTTCTTCCCCACGGAAATTGACGATCACCCGTTAGGCATTGGTATCTTTGGTTTTGTCAACTCTATTGTTAGAGATTCAGTTGTGGGCACTAGTTTTGAGTTAGATGAAGATGAGGTGGATGAACATACCGTGATCTCCTTTGTCCCACATGATGTTGCATTGAATATGAGGCTTACCACCTTTGGATCTGAGGTTTGGTTACTGTATGTTGGTTTTCTGTATGACTACCAGACCTAGCATTATATTCACAAATCAGTTGATAAGTTTGGTAGCTTAGTGGAATGGCACAACCTAAGGAGTGATAGGAAGATGTTGGGGAACGTAGCATGCAATTTCAAAAAAATTCCTACGATCACGCAAGATCTATCTAGGAGATGCATAGGAACGAGAAGGGGAGAGTGTGTCCATGTACCCTCTTAGACCAAAAGCGGAAGCGTTAGGTTAACGCGGTTGATGTAGTCAAACATCTTCTCGATCCAACCGATCAAGTACCAAACGTACGACACCTCCGAGTTCAGCACACGTTTAGCTTGATGATGTCCCTCGAACTCTTGATCCAGCAAAGTGTCGAGGGACAGTTTCATTAGCACGATGACGTGGTGATGGTGATGTGATCCGCGCAGGGCTTCGCCTAAGCACTACATGAATATGATCGGAGGAGTAAACCATGGAGGGAGACACCACGCATGGCTTGGAACAATTGGTGTGTCTCCAAGGGGTGCCCTGCCCACGTATATAAAGGAGGGAGAGGGAGGAGGCCAGCCCTAGGGGGCGCGCCAAGTGGGGTGAGTGTTGGGGAACGTAGTAATTTCAAAAAAATTCCTATGCACACGCAAGATCATGGTGTTGCATATCGACGAGAGGGAAGAGTATTGTCCATGTACCCTCGTAGACCGTAAGCGGAAGCGTTATGAGAACACGGTTGATGTAGTCGTACGTCTTCGCGATCCGACCGATCCAAGTACCGAACGTACGGCACCTTCGAGTTCAGCACACGTTCAGCTCGATGACGTCCCACGAACTCCGATCCAGCAGAGCTTCACAGGAGAGTTCCGTCAGCACAACGGCGTGATGACTGATACGTCCATTTTGCATCATGCTTTTATATTGATATTTATTGCATTATGGGCTGTTATTACACATTATGTCACAATATTTATGCCTATTCTCTCTTATTTTACAGGGTTTACATAAAGAGGGAGAATGCCGGCAGCTGGGATTCTGGGCTGGAAAAGGAGCAAATATTAGAGACTTATTCTGCACAACTCCAAAAGTCCTGAAACTTCACGGAAGATGTTTTCCAAATATATAAAAAATACTAAGAGCAAGAACTTCACCAGGCGGGCCACACCCTTCCCACGAAGGTGGGGGGCGCGCCCTACCCCCCAGGGCGCGCCCCCTACCTCGTGGGCCCCCTGGTGGCCCTCCGGTGACCATCTTCTGCTATATGGAGTCTTTCGATGGGAAAAAAATCAGAAGCCATCTTCTCAGACGAAACTCCGCCGCCACGAGGTGGAACCTTGGTGGAACCAATCTAGGGCTCTAGCGGAGCTGTTCTGCCGTGGAAACTTCCCTCCCGGAGGGGGAAATCATCGCCATCGTCATCACCAACGCTCCTCTCATCGGGAGAGGGCAATCTCTATCAACATCTTCATCAGCACCATCTCATCTCAAAACCCTACACTACAAAAAAAAGACACATCCGTGACATTTTGGGCCGAACGAAATTTTTTCTGTCATACATATGACACTTCTATGACGATAATTGTGACAAAACCCGGTATCATCATAGATGTGGTGGGCTCCTACTTCTATGACAAAAAATCATGATAGAAAATGGGCTTTTAGTCCTGGGCGGGCCGGAGACGCAGCTGCATGACATTCTTCGGGCCGTCCATGATGGAAAAAACTGTGGTAGAAGCGAGGGGGAGGAAAATATCGGGGAGTTCCCGATTACGGTGGGAGGTCGGGGGCCGAACGATGCGCGCTTCTCTCATACACGTACACGCGTGTGTGCGAGGCGTTGGCTCTAACTGAACCCGAGCGAGGCGTTGGGCTCTAACTGAACCCGAGCGATTGCACTGCAGGCTACGCGTTACTGAACCCGAGTGATCGATCGATGGCTGTTAACTGAACCCGATCGAGCGATTCCTTCAC
>NC_041388.1:118790196-118849963 GCF_002162155.2 Triticum dicoccoides | reverse complement strand
CAGTTCCCGGTGGGGGTGGATGAACAGGACCCCGTGGTGTTGCCTCTAGATGAACAGGACCCCGATCGATCGAGCCGGTTGGGGCTGGATGAACAGGACCCCGTGGAGGGCTGGATGAACAGGACCACCCCATGGAGGGCAGGATGAACAGTAGACGGTGGAGGGCAGGATGAACAGTAGCCCGTGGAGGGGTGGTTGAACAGGAGCCCATGGAGAGGGCTGGTTGAACAGTAGCCGGTGGAGTAGCGCGCGGTGGAGGCTGCATGAACAGGAGCCCGTGGATGAACAATCGCAGGTGGAGACTGGAGGAGGTCGACGGTGGATGAACAGTAGCTCATGGAGGCTGGAGGGGGTCGACGGTGGAGATGAACAGTATCCCGTGGAGTCCCGTTTTGCGGTACGCCACACCCCTCCCGATGAACAGGACCCCCGTTTCGACCGTAGCACTCCAACACAAGTCCGTTTCCTCCGTTTTGCGGTACGCCACACCCCTCCCGATGAACAGGACCCCCGTTTCGACCGTAGGAGGTCCTTTTCCTCCGTTTTGTGGTTCGCCAGACCCCTTCCGATCAACAGGATCCCGTTTCGAACGTGGCCGGTCGAACACAAGGCCGCTTCCTCCGTTCTGCGGTACGCCAGGCCTCGTTTCCATCGCCTGTTCCGTCCAAGCCCTCCCGATGAACACGAGGCATTCCGTTGCCTCCCGATGAACACGACGCATTCTGTTGCCTCCCCATGAACACGACGACGACGTTGTTTCTCCGTTCCGACCCAGCCATGTACACGAGCCCTGGCCGTACGTATGCGCGAGTAGGCGTTCGAGACCCCGCCCGTATGTACACATACGTGGCCGTATTTTCTTTCTTGCACCCTGGCCGCTGTACGTACGTGTACATCCTACGTGCGCGCCTCTACATCCACCAGTATATATGTACATACACGTTCACGACCAAAATGACAATGCTACGTATGCTTCGACCAGGTGGGTCCCGACTATCAGGCACTTCCTTGCGTGTGAAGATGTAGCTGGTGGGTCCCATCAGTCAGGGGAAAACGTTTTTTTGCAAAATACGATGGCCCGTCCGGTGGGTCCCCGCTATCAGGTGGAGGAATAATTATTTTGCACGTAATAAGGAGGCACTTCCTTGTTGCGGCCGTGGACCCAGCTGTCAGCCTCTCCACGTACAGTCCACGTCCGATGGAAGCCGTTCCTTGACCATGTTGACCATGCCGCGCCGAGAGCACTAGGGCGGTGGATGACGGCGAGGCCTAGGAAGGGGACGACGCGGAGCCAGGGAAGACGCGGCAGTGGATGCCCACGCGTAGAGGAGTACAAGGGTTCACTGGTTCGCTGCGGTGTGAGGCTGCCGTGGCCGCAGAATAATAGGGGGTGTGGGTGAGTAGAGGGATGACCTGGCCAGCGGTGGGAGTAGTAGGGGCGGTGAGGCCTCCGCCGCATCGCAGCCGGCCACGGGAGGCAGGAGCACGAGGCACGACCGGCACTGGTTTGGGTGGCTGGAGCAAGAAGACCAGAGGTTGAAGAAGCACTACGGCCGTTGGATGGACATCATATGGTCACTGGAGCTAGAATCGTGCATATTGACTAAGTTGACAAAGCCCTCCGTCCCCGTCAACTTAGTAGGCCCACAAGTCAGCCTCCCACCAAGGTGGGTCCCAGCTAGCAGGGGGTATTCATTTTTTTATGCGTAATAAGGAGGCACTTCCGGTGGGTCCAAGCTTACTGCAGGGGGAACATTTTTTTCGCGAAATACAGTGGCCCGTCGGGTGGGTCCCAGCAGTCAGGGGAAAACGATTTTTCGCGATATATTGGTGGGCGTTTGGTGGGTCCCTGCTGTCAGGTGGAGGAATAATTATTTTCCGCGTAATAAGGAGGCACTTCCTTGCGGCTGCCGTGGACCCAACTGTCAGCCTCTCCACGTATAGTATTCTTCCGATGGAATTCGGTCATTGACCACATTGACCACGCCGCACCGACAGCACCACGGCGGTGGACGACGGCGAGGCCTAGGAAGGGGGCGACGCGGAGCCAGGGAAGACGCGGCAGTGGATGCCCACGCGGAGAGGAGTACGAGGGTTCACTGGTTCGGCTGTGCTGCCGTCACCGCAGAATAACAGGGGTTGTGGGTGAGTGGAGTGGAGGGATGGCCTGGCCAGTGGTGGGAGTAGTATGGGGGCGGTGAGGCCTCCGCGGTAGCACAGCCGGCCATGGGAGGCAGGAGCAGGCGGCACGACCGGCGCTGCTTTGGGCGGCTGGAGCAAGAAGACCAGAGGTTGAAGAAGTACTACGGCCGTTGGATGGACATCGTACGGTCAGTCGACCTAGAATCGTGCATATTGACTAAGTTGACAAAGCCCTTCGTCCCCATCAACTTAGTAGGCCCACTATACTGGGTCCCAGCTAGCAGGGGGAGTATTCATTTTTTGTGTGTAATAAGGAGGCACTTCCTTGCGTGCGAAGATATAGCTGGTGGGTCCGAGCTGTCAGCAGCGCTAACGTTTTTTTCGCGAAATACAGAGGCCGTTTTGGTGGGTCCCAGATGTCAGGTGGAGGAAATCATTATTTTGCGTGTAATAAGGAGGCATTTCCTTGCGTGCGGCCGTGGACCTAGCTGTCAGCCTCTCCACGTACAGTCCACTTCAGATGCATGTCGGTCATTGACCACGCTGACCACGCCATGCCGAGAGCACCAGGGCGGTGGACGACGGCGAGGCCTAGGAAGGGAACGACACGGAGGCAGGGAAGACTCGGCAGTTGTTTTTGTTTCCCACGTGGAGGGGAGTACGACTGTACGAGGGTTTACTGGTTCGTCTGCCGTCGCTAGAGAATAACAGCATGTGTGGGTGAGTAGAGGGATGGCTAAGCCAGCGATGGGAGTGCGGTGGGGCGGTGAGGCCTGCGCGGCAGCACAGCCGGCCGCGGGGAGGAGGGAGCAGGCAGTCCCGCCGGCGCTTGTTGGAGCGGCTGGAGCAGGAAGAGCCGAGATTGAAGAAGCACGACGGTCGTTGGATGGACATCCAACAGTTTACAGGCCATCTGTGGAAAGCCTCAAATCTGTGGAAAATAGCATACTACCCATCTGCCATTATTTCAAATAATTTACAGCCCATTTGCTAATTCTTACGGGGTTTTTTGGAGCCCATATTCTTTATGTTAGCATTACAGCCCATATTGTGGCCACGGTTAAAAAATTATACAAAATTTTGCATATGTCGGTGCGGTCTGAACTGTTTTTAATCCCGAAATTTTGAGTCACATTCAGACTGATTTAAAAAATAAATGTATATCAATATAAAATCTAATAAATTGTCCACGCATAAAAATCAATGCAATTTAAAATCTTGAGATGAAAAAAAGATATTTGAAAATAATTGTCGGTTTGATGTGTTTTAAAAATGTACATCCCATTTCTCATTACTGATAGGCCATTTTCTCGGCCAGCCGAATGGAGCTCTCCTCATCTTGAAAGATTTGCAGCCCAACAGGCCTGATAAAGCGACTTACTTGACAAATCACAAAAGAACTGGGCTAGCCATTTTCAGAAAGAAAAAAAACTACTGGGCTGGTCTGTGGTAAACATAAAAGAAAAGGCTGTCTAGACAGGCCAGAGTGTCCCGCACAGCCCAGTTGACACCCTGCTTCCATCTCAAAAAAATTAGATTAATGCCACCCCAATTATGGCGATTCGTAAAAATGCCATTGCAATTTCCAAACTTTGAAAAATGCCACTGCAATTTTTGCAAACCTTGAAAAACGCCACTGCAGTTTGCAAACTTTGAAAAACGGCACTCCAGACTTCAAAAAATGCCACTGGAAATGGCATGAAATGGCATTTTTCAAAGTTTGGAAATTGCAGTGGCATTTCTTGGATACACCAGATTTGGAGTGGCATTTATCAAATTAAGCCAAAACAAAAATAATTGGGCGAGCTGCTGGGTCCCTGGTGTCAGCCGCTCGTTGTGCAATTCTCTTGTTTATTGACTACGTTGACAATGGCATGGGACCCAGATGTCACAAATCCACTAGGAGGAGCCTTTTTTATTGGCTTGGAATAAGGAGGCACTTGCTTGCATACTGCCATGACCTTGGCGGGTCCCTGATGTCATCCTCTCCACGTATAGTACCAGTTAGTCGTGCTTCAAAACTGATCGGCATGCCATTAAAAAAATAAAGGTCGATAACTAATGCGGCACCTCCGGCCAACGCGGCCAGATCGCATTTTGCACGATAAATTACACACCATGTTTCATTGACGGCGAGTAGTAGGAGTATTTCCGAACGAATGTGTAGGCCGGGGCGCCTCTTCGTGAACCGTGGCAAACTCGCAACCGTCCATCGACTCTTTGCCTTTCCCTCTCGATTTGGAACTGTTGTCGCACACTCTTCCTCTCCCTCCTCCATTTTCCTTCAGCCCTTCACCCTTTCTTCTACCATTGTTCGATCGTCTTCTCCATGGAGGGAACATGCCGGAAACGATCCCCGTTATTCTTGCCCCGTTCTGAAAGATGATGTGGTGGAGGAACTCATTGATCGGTGCGACGTCATCACCTCGGCTAGCATGGCAGGTTCGTTCAAGCCCATTCTCGACTCAACTAATAACATCATTGCAAGGGACCCAAGAGTCAAGGAGCAGTTTGATCTCCCCTATCTTCTTCGCCGTGACCCTGATGACTGGCGCCAGCACGACGGAGTCCTCGCCCTGTGCAAGTTGATGCCGCTTGATAATGATACATATGATGTTAAGATGCCATCGCTTGAGGACAAGGCTTGGGTGGGCGCAAATGGAGATTGAGTTGTTTACATTGGGTCCAACTGCGAGTGGGAACTTGTGAATGTGTACACTCGTCACCGGGTTCCACTTCCAAAAATCTCAGCACACTGCCCAGAGGTTGAGCACACCGGTAATGTACGCACATTCAAATACGATCATGGTGACTGTCTTCTATGGAAGATAGCAATTTGTCGAGTTCCCAACTGCTCTTGGAATTACAACAACTATCAAGTTGTTGCTATCTTCGACAAGCTTGTTGCCGTCCTTCGTGGTTCGACTCGATGGATATTGCTCAAAAATCAGTTTCTGTACACGGATGAGTATTGTGATGCAATTCAATATGAGGGCCTTGTGTTTGCTGCCACCACTCGTGTCACTGTTTTCGCATGGCATCCTAGTAGTTTCGGTACGTTTGTGTTCCACCGTAATTATAATTGTTTCATCCACATGCATGCGGGTTAGCAAGTTTCCCTTTACTAATTAACCTTCTTCTTGTGTTTCCAAGGTCCTGTGAACATCCCACCACCTATACTTGAAAAATTTTATAACCAAGGGGGAGATGCCATGGTGATGATCACGAGCAGCGCCCATATACTCTGTGGCGCCTGGCAACTAATTCTGATGGATCACCTCTTCTTGTGTGTATATAGCCCACTGATGATGTTACTGCTAAGGAAGCAGGTGTCTCCCTTGGTCGCACTCTCCGGACCTATTCCAACACCCGTTGCATGGTATTGGGGATGGATACTAGTGTGCTAGCGCCAACTCCTTCTCCCTGGCATAGAATTGATAGTCTTGGAGAGAACTCGCTCTTCCTTGGACAAAACTATCCGATGATGGTGAAAGGCGATCCAACTGTTGTTGACACATTTATGAGAAGCAACTGTGTCTATACCTCAGACATTTGGGTGGTTCCCTACCCTGGTACTGATATAGTAGGCCGCTTCAGCCTGGATGATCAGTCCTGCGTTGGTCTCCAGATCGACAACGGATCGCCCGTCCCAGAGAATCACTTGTGGTTCAAAGCAAGCGTTTCCAACACCGAGGAATGGTTGAGTTGAAGTTCATTTCATGGCTTGTTATTTGTTGTGTGGTGAAAACTTTAGTATTTATGATGTATCCTCGTTGTCGATGTGGGTTGATGACCTGTTATATGTAATAAAATGATATGCCTGTGATAAACTTACTAAATTTATGAATGGCTTTCGAGTCGCTTCTCTGAGTGAGTGGTGCGACGAGGGAAAAAATATTTTCCGAATACATAATTGTACGTGCATTGCAACAGGTTATCGAATGAGGCCAATCAACAATAGTACATGCCACCACCACGACATCCATCTGACACCATATTATTTCTTGGAGTCCATGCTAGAGCAATCTCTTCAACCTCGTCGTTTCTCTAACTTCAGCCATCGCGCGGCGGGCGAGGTGGGGGTTTGCCGATAGTAGGTTTCCTTAACTGCGGCCCCACTTGTAAGGCCAACTCCAACGCACGACCCCAAACGCACCTCCGTTTTGCATGAACTCCAACGATAATTTTGACTAGAAAAGCAAGACCAAAGAAAACAAGAACCACAAGAATACATTTTACTACTCCTGTAAGTTGGATTAGTGCCTTCTCGATGCATTCATTGTTGATCTGCGGAGGCTCGATCTTGCGTCTATGCTAGCTAAAAGTGATACAACATCTACTAAATTGCGCTCTATCAATATATGGATGTACTCTTCTTCCCAATACAAAAACTTGTATCCATTCTACTCCCTCCATTGCACAATACATGCCTTCTATTTGTCAAAATATAGATGTATCTAGACATGTCTTAGTATATAGGTACATCCATTTTTGGACAAATGGAAGTCAAGTATTTTGGAACGGAGGGAGTACACAATAAAAAATTTAAGTTAGCACAACTAGTCTAATCCGAGAGCAGAACCAAAGATTTGGTCGGGTTCTTCCTCATTTTGCCGACACGTGGGACATCCAGCATCCAGGTCGTGTCATGAAAGAAAATAGAGTGGTAGTAGAAGCCACGAGATGTGCATCTTGGGTTAAACTGTCAATAGAATCTTACTACTCTTGAGTATCTCCAAAAGCGTCCACCGAAGATCTTTATTGGATTTGTTTTTCATCACCAGCACGTCGAGGTGAAAGATGTGCAGGTTCAGTGGGTCCTCTTGCGTTTTCACTGACATGTGGGGCCGCATGTGAGCAAACAAACGATGGGCTCCGTGCGTCCGCTGGCTGGCTGAGAAGAGAGATAGAGGAGGGTTGAGCACGGACTGCAGGAAATTTGTTCTACGTACCTCGATATAGGCTCGATATAGTGGGGTGGCATGGGCCATAACTAGCATTCACGTCTAGCAGTACGGCACACGCCACCCACATGAGTCCCATCTGACACCAATTTTCTTGGAGTCCATGCTACAACCATCTCTTCTCCCTCCTGTTTTCTCAGCCATCACGCGGTGGGCGGGGTGGGGGTTTGTCGATAGTCGGTTTGCTCAATTGCGGTCCCACTTGTAAGTGAAAATGCAACACCGCACGCATTCCCGCTTGAGTGGCGTGCCAGACCAACCATGTGGGGGTGCGGCGCGAACACGGCAGGCTTTTCCTTTTGAACTCGTAACTTGTAAAATTTGGTTCTGCTCCATGGCGCGACCGATAGATAGAAAATAACGATTTTGCCTAGAGTAATGAGAAGTTTGGTTCTGGCGCCGTTCATGCATGGAGTACATACGAAAATTATGAAGTTGATGCGAAAGGTAAGATAATTACTGTAGTATCATATACTACTACATGGATTTGATGGAAAGATAAAAATACATACGGATCCATCAACGTTCGACGACATCCTCACGCCCTAGTGCGACGGGTCACCAACCGACGTGTGAGGAGTAGTGTTGTTGGCGGCGAGCTCAACGTGCTTCTGAACAGTGCCGTCCAAGGTTGCCCTGCGCTCCAAGAAGGCCAGCGTCCTATCGTCCTCCTCTTGCATGTAGTAGTCCTTGTGGACGATTTGGGCATAGACATGCGTGATTATGTCGATGGTGTCTTGCTGCGCCAGGCGCTGCGCGGCGAGCGCGACCTCGAGGTAGACATTCTCCGGCGCGACGGCGGGCAGTCGCAGGGCCACTGGTGCGTCGAAGAGTTTGTTACCATAGTGTCCGTTGAGGGTGGCCGGCATCGCAGAGCCTGGGCGCGTCGGCTGGAGGCTTACGTCAAAGTCATCCGCAATCTTCTTGACGACGGTGAACTTGTCGAGGAAACCGACGAGGACCTCGCCGAACACGGAGACGAAGCTGTCGTCCAAGCGGCCCCTCGCCCTGGAGGCCTCCAGCAATACTACCTGGAGACGTTCCTCGGTGCCGGGCCGCAGGCCGGCATCGTGGACCATCTGGCACAGCCGGCTGATGCTCGCACTCATCGCCTCCATGGGTCTAGCGTAGCTTCTAGTCAACTGATCTTGCGATTCGAGTGGTCACTCAGCCCTTGGTTAGCGTGCGTAGGTGCGTAGGATTTTGTACTACTCCTCGGCCCTCTACTGCACTTGCCTTTGGCTGTATGATAGGTGGGCCAGCCATCCCCTGGGGCCATGTGTCATTCACCCAAAGGCAGTTGCCGTAAGTCAATGAAGCTGCGTCCCCCTCCGTGTCGGTGCAGTATAGTCATCTCGCCGGACCTCTAGTTGGGGCCAAACGAGAGAAGTTTGATGTTTACTGGTTTATTGGTCCCCTTTGCATTTTGCGCCAAGTTTTGACCTTTGATTTAACTAATAAAATGTTAATGCATGTAAACAAAAATGTTGTGTAAGTCACCTTACGAAAACAAAATAATCCCAAAATACTTAGGCACGGTGCATTAACTCCCTCCTTGTTTCTTATTTCGTGACATATCAACCAATGAGAGATGTGGGCCGTGCATGCTTTAAATGACTTGAGACTACCAAACATGACATGCAGTGTTTAGTTCATTGCATGTAATCCTATTAGTACTCTAGTTAGGAGTAGCAAAAAACATTAAGTTCTCTCGCCGATAGGAATAAAACACCATGTATTTATTTACAGAGGGAGTAGTACATTTTTGGCGACATGCATTACTAGATATTGCTAGTCAAATACTAAAATCCAGATGGACGTGGTAGTACTCCTAAATCCAGACGATGGTGCTACTAGTACTAGTAGTAGTACTACCAATGTAGTAGTACGAGTACTAGCACTGTACTACCCGCTGGTCAAATTATTACGTGTTTCTCCTCACAGTGAAGTGACAAGACCCTGCGCCGGAGATGACACCTGAGTATAGGCGCTGTGTTCGGCATACCATAGTCAGCCTCACCGTCTGCAGTCACTATCATCATGGCTGTAGAGCTAGCCTGCTTACAACTAGCCCTGTTCGACATAATTTCCCGTGCGTAGATGCCCGTGCATTGCACGAAACACCAAGATTGGGGGTGGAGGGCTCCGGCAGCGGCCATCGTGCCAAATTTTTCCATGGCCTTCTACTCCTAGATGTGGTGGGGAGGAGATGAGGCTGATTGTGAGAGACAAGGAGTTGTTTGTAAATAGGGAACAAGTGTGGGCATCTTTTTGCAAAAATGGAGAAGCTTGGTTTGTATGCGTCAGATCTAGATCCGACGGCTATTGGTGAAAGATGGGAGGCACAACATCATCACCAACTCAGGACCTGTTTGATTCGCAGGATTTTGAAAACGCAGGAATAGGACACGCCAATATTACAAGTTTCAAACTGATATTACAAATGTTAGGAGAAATGTTGCACCTACAAAGAGGGAATTACTAGGAAGTTTACGTAAGAACTTCCGTTACTTTAGGTGGATGCAGCATTATCGTACAAACTAAAATCCACCGCCCTGACAAGTCACTAATGGTCAAATAAGTGTTCGAGTCTCTGGCCACTTGATGTTTCAAAAACAAATTCAGTTTTTGCGGAGAAATGAGCTCCACCGTGTACCCGCGCGGGTGTGGCTGGGCACGAAGCGTGAGTATGTGCACGGTGCACCTATTCTCTTCTTGTATACGTACACCACCTATGTGGGGTTATGTGATAGAGATACAAACCTAGAGAGATATAGTGTGTGGGTTCTTGAGAGTTTTTTTTGTGGGGGGGGGGTCAATCAAAAAATTTAACATATGCAATGTGTGTGAAATAGAGTCCTGGATATAACATATATATAGAGGGGGCGATCAACGAGAACAGAGTGGAGGTATCATCGGCTTGACGTGTCCATAGCTAGAATCGAAGAGAGGGATGATGTGTGTGTGTGCGCGCGCAATCGATAAAGAGTGCCATCGAATTTGTGTGTGCCCACGTCAAAGATATAGCGTGGTTGGCCTACTGGAACGTGAGATGGGACATGTGCAGTTTGTCTCTGTGGCATGGATACCTACCTGCAGCGCTCGACTATCGGTGTGTGGTGGGGGAAGAGGGAGGCCCAATTAACTATAGAGGTACAATGGCTGGTATATGTGTGGAGGAGGAGAGAGGCCTACCTCATGTATTAAGGAGATCGATCTGCCTTGTTTATTAAGGGCGATCGATCGGCATCCATGCATATGTGCAGGAGATGAATAAGGTTGGGAGAGAGACAGATCTAGAGTGTTGGAGGGGGTGGTAGTGGAGTTGCTTCTAACAAATGGTGGGATAGGCTTGCTAGACAAACGGAGGGCACGCCCGCAATATCAATAAGAGAGGAGATGGCTGCTTGTTGTCTGTGCACGTGCATGTGAGAGACGGGTCAGGAGGCATGCACGAATGATGAGGGGGGATGATGTGGCTGTGGTAAGCAGACATAACTACATAGGAAGATCAATCGCCCTTTGTAAGAGAAAGGAGAGACATAACTTGTGAGGTACGTCGATCGATGGGGGGGTAGTTAAATTCGATCTAGGTATATGTTGGGAGATCGATCGGTGTACATGCATGTGTGTGTTAGAAGCAAATGAGGCACGAGGAGAAGGATAGAGAGAGGGATGCATGTAGGAGGTGGTACGAGAGGCATACTATATCGAGGGGGAGGAGTGTGCGAGTACAAGAATGATGAAAAGAGTGGTGGGAGTGAGGCATGGACTGTGACAAGAGAAGAGGGGAAGCTTGTGTTTGTGCTGGGCACACCTGGATAGAGAGGCATATCGATTGATGTGTGCTGTAAAGAAGGAGTTGGGGGGCCTACACACACCATGGGTGAACGACCTAAAGTGAAAAGATGAATTTGCACGATGGAGCTAGAGAATGCTGAGGGAGGGTGAGAGGGATGCAGGCGTGTGCATGCACAAGAGAAAGTTAGCGCTAGCTACAAAGATAAGAGGGTTGTGTGGGTGTAAAAGACGAATAGAGATCATATATACTTCATTATAAAAATCGAATTCGAATATTTGAAGAATTTATCATAATGTTTCAAACCGACGGATGTGTGAATATATGTAACAGTGATACACATGGTGTGGTTATGAACATGGTATACTACATTTAGTATATTTTATCTCTACTCTTATAAAAAACGGAGTTGTTGATGATGGTGTGCCTGCCATCCTGCATTATAGGCCGTCTGATTTATATCTGGCGGATAGCAAGGAAACTATGATGGTTGAAGTTGGCAACAATCATGATTGTAGATTCTTATTGAAATAGAGAAACAAATTCAAATTTAGTTTGAATTGCAGCGGTAGTATAGACATTTGGAATGCACTAAAATGTTGGTATTAGTAGGTTACATGCATTATACAGCAAGCGAAAAAAATTAATCGGACATAACATGGATTCATACTCCCTCCTTCCATCTATATAGGGCGTAATGAGATTTTTAAGACCACCTTTGACTATTGACAAGATTAATAGTACATGACATGCACAATGTGAAAATTATATCATTGAAAGAACCTTTCACAGACGAATTTAACGGTGTGCTTTGTGTAAGTTGCATGTCATATATCATTGCTCTAATATTTGGTCAAAGTTAGCATCGAAAATCGCATTAGGCCCTATATAGATGGAAGGAGGGAGTAGCTTTGAATAGCATTTGTATAGTAAAACGGGGCAAGACTCTCTCTTTGTGTGGTGTGAATAGTATTATTTTTTTCGTTTTCTTTTTGGTTGAGGGAAGTGCAAATTGATTTGGTATGTACAAGTACAATATTACTACACGTTAGGCTTGTCCCTAAAATTCAACCCGCGTCTTGTTATATCCCGAAAATTTAGATATCGTGCTCCCAAAACTGGCGCCTTCACAACCCGCGCCTTGCTATCCCGAAATTACAACGCGCGCGAAAACTCCCTCCAGCTACCAAATCCCGACACGCGAAATCCCCCTTCTAACCCTAAGCCGAAAGGGCCGCTAGTTCAAATCGGTGGGGGGTACTTTTGTAACACACCCTACATTTTGGACAAGCGCGTTCCTAAGTCATGCTTCACCCCCTCCCATCGCCCCCTTTTCGCCATTCAAAATCCCAGGCCGCCATAACCTCTCCGCTCCAGCCACGAAACCCCACCCTCCTCCGTCCGCCACGTCACCGCTGCCCAGCCGGAGCCTCTTCCCCGACAACATCGTCCACCGCAACAGCTCGACGTCCCTCGTCCACCTCCCCGGATGAGTATCCGTCGTCCATCTCGCCGTCCCACCGGTTCAGCCGCCCCGTCCTCCACCTCCAAGGAGCTGCTCCGACGATCGCCTCGTCTACCGCGGCTGCTCCATCCCCACAGCGCCGCCTTAACCTGCTCCACCGGAACTGCAACATCCTCACCGACTCCTCGGACGAAGCCGAGGCCTACTCGGCGCCACCAAAGAGGTTGTACACTCATCGCATCGCACCTTCTCCTTAACTTGACCTCCCGGCGCCGACGGTGCTCCATCCCGCACCCCCATGGAGCAGCTACCTTGAAGCCGGTGCCACGGGCGACATCTCCATGATGGCTCTCCCCCAGTGCAAGGCCCCTTCGGTGGCGGCGGCCATACCAGCCGGATCTGCTCCTGCTCCGGCTCTCGCTCGATCGCTCGCTTGCCCAGCTGCTGCTGCTGCTCTCCCCCACGCCCGTGCTACTGCTCTGCTCCGATTAAGCCACACTTCAGTCGACTGAATCGACTTTTGGGTCAGTTGATTTTCAGGGGTTGGGGGGGCTGCCGGAGTTAACGAAGAACCACCTGTAGCGGGGACGGGGGCTCGCTGGAGAGGTACCCCACTATCTATCTTAGGGTTCAGGGTGGGGGCAGGGGGCCTAGAGGGCTGGCCGGGGCGGTGGTGGCGAGTTGTTTCGGGGCGGCAAGGCCGGTGGTGGCTGGCGGCTCAGGGGGGTGCAGGTTGAAGATGAACTGCAGGCCCTCCCTAAACTACATGTCAAGTGCCTCTCTGCTACCATTGCGTTCAGTTTCGACAATAGCATTCAAATACCACAGTAAATTTCTGTTTCGACAGTTAAGTTCAGAGTCAACAGTTTTTACCTCATCTGTTGTAGTCAGGTGGTTTTTGGTGATGTTAATTTTACATCCATTTTACATCATCTATTGGAGATGCTATTAGAATCCCACTTGAGATTGACGATGTATGTCTTGTGCTGCTTCAGCCCTGACGTCTTATGGCTCACCGGAGCTGCTCCAACGACAGAATGATCCATCACAACAGAGCAGTGCCTTGGACGCTGTCTACAGATTCCTTAGATCTTCCTCCACACCTCCGACAGCCACCTCTGCCTCAACTGCTTCAGCGACCAACCCAATGATGTTGAGGTCGACATGGCTACTGCAAAGAGGTTGTACACTTGTTGCATCACTTATTACTATACATTCACGTCGATCCATTAGGGCTATTTTGGTTCAACGGAAAAACATCGATCCACTGGTTGTTACCATCACTCTAAAATTCTGCATGCTCTCCTTACATAATCTCACCATATATTTTTTCGTATGCATGTCAGATATTGTACACAGTCATGCTGAACATGTAGAGAAAAAGAGAAGAGTTTTGCGCGGCAATACAATGTCATGCAGACATCGCTCCATGGTGGGTTCAATAGCAAACCCTCCCCACCCCTCTCCAGATTGTAATCTAGAGGAAGATATATGTTCTGAGGCGGATTCGGATGCCGCTGACCACTCCTATTTACCTCCCAAGGTGTTTGATCTACCTTGGCATGATGATGTTAGTCATATCATGCATATGTTTCCTTGCAGTGCCTACTTTTGACATCATATATGTCATCTGCTTAGTTTAGACATGTTATGTAATGCCACCTGTTTAGTTTCTATATCATATATGGGAATTATGCAGTCTCATGTCTTTTAGCCAGCCATAATATATGTGAAATGTGCAATGCCATCCTGTTTAACCAGGCATCATATATTTGAATGATATCTTACCCATCCTTTTCTTCATTACATTTCCATTTTGTCGACAATGTTTGTACATTAAACTACTCTTCCTGTGAATCAGCCATTTGGGTGGGAGATGGAAAAATCTAGAGTGAAAACAAGGCCTTCAGAGCAGACAATGCTACCTGTCGAAGCAGATCTCTTGTTGGGTCCTGATAGCTCCTCAGAGATGGATTCAGAGACAAATGACCAGTCCTATTCCCCCACTGAGGTGTATGCTCTAACTTGGCACGGTTATACTGCTCATATCATGCATATGGTGTCTTGCATTGCATAGTTTAGACATCATATACACAATATTCAACACCATGTTCTTAGTTCAGACATCATATCGAATGCCCTCTGTTTAGCATATAAATCACATATGTGAATTAAATGATGCGATCTTGATTACTTAGATAACATGTAGGTGAATTATGTCATGCGATCCTGTTTAGTTATTCATCATATCTCTGAATTATGTTATGCTATGCTATCCAGTTTAGATAGACATCATATATGTGAAATTATGTCATGCTATCCATTTTAGTTAAACAATATACATGTCAACTATTTCATGCCCTTTTTCCACACTATCTATTGCATTTGTCTCTCATACAATGTCTGTACATTCAACTATGTTTCCTGTTTATCAGCCATTTGAATTGGAGCGGGTGATGCCAGTATCTAGCGGACTAAAAACACAGTCTTCAAATAAAACAGTGCTACCTCTTGGTGGAGATAGCACCCCGGTTGTACATGCACAAGAACCAGCCCTACCACACATAACCCAAACTCTCGCAGATTGTACCCCTACTACGATGGACAGAGAACTAGGTTCACCCAATCTAACCCCAACTCCAGCCGATAGTAACCCAGTTCCTGTTGACACATCACCATCTCCACCACAGAGCTCCCAAACAAGAGCAGTTAGTAAGGCAGCTCCAGTGCCCAAAGGGCCAGTACTATCATGGCGAACCCCAACTCCACCAGTTAGTACGCCTATTCCTGTGGAGGAAGCACAACCAGCTAGTCGTAGTTTAGCATCTATTGCATTTGATGTTGTTAAATCGTATGTGCGTATCTTCCCATCTTGGAAATATTATACTGAAGATGAAGGAAAATGCCAGTTGCAGGTGTTTGTCCAGGAGTTATGTGTAAGCAATGTTATTCATGGCAATTACTTTGCTTCGTCCCATACATCCTACCTCCATGATGGTTAGAATATAGCAAATTTTCCCATTTTTCTCTATAGAGAAGGACCGATTTGGAAACTCAGGATGAGGTAACCTGTGCTAATACCTCTGCTATCTTCAAGAATGCTTGGTGGCAGTATCGGAATTACTTGAAGAAAACGTACTTCATCGGCAAAGAAACTCATCAAATTCCCTTATGTTCCCCTGAGACACATTTACTGGACGATGACTAGGAATGCCTTGTTCTGTACTGGTCCCGAACCAAGAATGTGGTAAGGTCTATGAGCTCATTTTGTATTTTTAAGTATTATATTCTTGCGTCTTACTGTACTCTGTTCATGTAGAACAAGTGCCTAAACCTGAAGAACAACTGTTCTAATTTAAGATTCCATTGCTACCATAGGACATATATATGTGTGTGTGTTTGATGCTTTTATTATGTACTAGTACTTGGCAATAGAAGACTTGGTAGTTTAATCCTGTCCACCTTACTAATGAACTGGTTCACCGAAATGAGTTTCATATACTAGTACATGCTAAACTTGTTATGTGTCTGCTTGTTTCTTCTTTTAGAATGCTGACAGAATATTGGGGAAGAGTGCCTTATTAAGCAACGGTAAATGAAGTAATGCAAATAAGGTTCATGATAGTGACACATCCTATCTTGGTTTAGTGTTGGAGTTACTGGCCACTACCGCTTGCACAAGCTATTCAAACTCACTATCTGAATCAGTTCGGTTTCTTGAGTCTCAACTACAAGCTGAAAGACATCGATCAGCTGTGCTGCGACAAGAAGCGAAAGGACTGCGGAAGTCCCTGGAGCATTCAGATGCATACTTTCTGGTGCAACAGCAAGCGTTGGAGGATTTTAGCGCCAAAGAGGACAAAGCTAATCAGCTTGCTAAGCTTATTGCCAGCATGGTGGATACCCAGGATAACGTTTCTTGAGCTCTTCTGAAGTTGTTTCAGTTATGCTCTTGTTTTGCTGCCGCGTTTATTTGCACTGGTGGCCAATTTTGACGGCCAGTGTATATGATATGCTGCTTTGTTCCCTATATTTGCACTGGTGGCGAACTTTGATGCCCAGTGGATGTAATATGTGTAATAGCCGTGATAGCCTAGCGTTAGTTGCTTGCTTATTTATTTCCTTGTTGTCTTGTTTATTTGTTTGCTTGTAGTCATTGCAGTTCTTTTTCCGCAGTTAACTAGTGGCTGCAATAACCTATTTTTTAAAACTAGGCCACAATAACCATGGGCTAATATTTACTGTAGTGACACTGGGCCTCCTACGGGCCATAGAAACAGTGGGCCTTCTACGGGCCATAGAAACAGTAGGCCTTCTACGGGCCGTAGAAACAATGGGCCTTCTACGGGTCGTGTCATCAATGGGCCTTATACGGGCCGTATGATCGATTGGCCAAACATGGGCAAATAACAGGCTGCATTATGGCCATAAACGGGCTAGAGTTGGAATCGTCCGTTCATGGGCCGACCGTAACGGGCCATCGTTAATAGGCCATATTTGATGACGCTATGAAAACGGCCCAACGTATTAACGGACCACAAACGGGTCGACTGTAACCACAGGCTGAATTTGGCCCACAAGCAGAAAATGACAGTAACGGGCCGTAAGTAAATGAATGCTAGAAATGAGCCCAAGAATAAATGGGCTCTGAGAAGGCTGAAAGATAACATGGGCTGGAAACGGCCCAACGGAATAACGGGTCGTTAATGGGTATAAAGTGATACATTGTTCATTACGGGCCAGTTTCACCACGGGCCGTTAATGGGTGTAAAGTGATACACTGTTCATTACGGGCCAGTTTCACCACGGGCCGTTAATAGGCCAAGAGTTACATAGGGCCTCATATGGGCCGAAAGACGTCATGGGCCATACATGGGCCAGAAGTGAAAAGGGGCTGGAATCATATTGGATGGCCCAGATGACGCTACTGGGCCTAATTCGGATAGGGTGTAACGGGCCTTGGGTTAGCGGGCTGTAAATGGGCTATATGCGAACAGGTCGTTAACAGGCTTTCCATGGGCCGGCCCGCCACCTTCTGACCAAGTCAAACGGGCCGGCCTTTTCACAGGAATGGGCCTCTATTGGGCCATGCCACGTGTCGACGTATCATAGGCGCCTATCTGACCCACTGACGAGCTGACATGTGTTTCGTCCGGCCAATAAGAATTTTACACGTGGAAATTTCCCATTGGTCGGGGATGTTAATGGGTTATCGGATCCAAAACCCGACCCGATAGCTTAACGGTGTTCCGTTACGGTGGATGCCACGTGTTGGTCACCCTTGACGAAAGCACTTCTGTGACGCGCGATTTATCATCATGGAAGTGGACACTTCCATGATGATAATTTTGGTAATGTCATGGAACACTTCTACGACAGCACATGTATGACTATATTGATTCTGTCATAAATTTGTCATGGATGTACATGCATGACAAAAACGCTACCTACTATGACAAACACGTATCATCACGAAAGTGTATTTTTTTTGTAGTGCTAGTTCATCTCTTGTATCCAATTCTTATCTCCAAGTCCGGGATTGGTGCTAGTAGGTTGCTAGCAGTGTTAATTACTCCTTGTAGTTGATGCTAGCTGGTTTAATTGGTGGAAGATCATATGTTCAGATCCTATATGCATATTAATACCCCTCTGATTATGAACATGTCTATGCTTTGTGAGTAGTTACTTTTGTTCCTGAGGACATGGGAGAAGTCTTGCTATTAGTAGTCATGTGAATTTGGTATTCGTTCGATATTTTGATGAGATGTATGTTGTCTCTCCTCTAGTGGTGTTATGTGAACGTCGACTACATGACACTTCACCATTATTTGGGCCTATAGGAAGGCATTGGGAAGTAATAAGTAGATGATGGGTTGCTAGAGTGATAGAAGCTTAAACCCTAGTTTATGCGTTGCTTCGTAAGGGGCTGATTTGGATCCATATGTTTCATGCTATGGTTAGCTTTACCTTAATACTTTTGTTGTATTTGCGGACACTTGCAATAGAGGTTAATCATAAGTGGGATGCTTGCCCAAGTAAGGGCAGCACCAAGCACCGGTCCACCCACATACCAAATTATCAAAGTACCGAACACGAATCATATGAACGTGATTAAAACTAGCTTGACGATATTCCCATGTGTCCTCGGTAGCACTTTACATCATATAAGAGTTTTTCCAGGCTTGTCCTTTGCTACAAAAAGGATTGGGCCACCTTGCTACACCTTATTTACTTTTGTTACTTGTTGCTCGTTACAAATTATCTTATCACAAAACTATATGTTACCACTTATTTCAGTACTTGCAGAGAATACCTTGCTGGAAACCGCTTATCATTTCCTTCTGCTCCTCGTTGGGTTCGACACTCTTACTTATCTAAAGGACTACGATATATCCCCTATACTTGTGGTTCATCAAGACTCTTTTCTGGCGTCGTTGCCGGGGAGTGAAGCACATTTTGTAGGTGGAATTTGGTAAGGAAAAATTTATATAGTGTGCTGAAATTTACTGTCACTTATTACCATGGAAGGTAATCCTCTGAGGGGCTTGTTCGGGGTATCTTCACCCCGACCAGTAGAGCAAAGAGTTGCTCCTCAACCTACTGAACCTACTGAAAATGAAAACGAAAGTGAAAATGCTTGCTTTGAAGTTCCTTCGGGTATGATAGAAGAACTACTAGCTAATCCTTTTCTAGGAGATGGAACAAAACATCCTGATGAACATTTGATATATGTGGATCAAGTTTGTGGATTATTTAAGCTTGCAGGTGTACCCGGAGATGTTGTTAAGAAGAAGGTCTTCCCCTTATCTTTGAGGGGAGATGCATCGACATGGTATAGGCTATGTGATGATATGAGGTCTTGGAGTTACAAATGATTGAAATTGGAATTTCATCAGAAGTTTTATCCTATGCATCTTGTTCATCGTGATTGCAATTTTATATATAATTTTTGGCCTCGCGAAGGAGAAAGCATCGCTCAAGCTTGGGGGAGGCTTAAATCAATGTTATATTCATGCCCCAATCATGAGCTCTCAAGAGAAATGATTATTCAAAAAATTTATGCTCGGCTTTCTGGTAACAATCACACCATGCTTGATACTTCTTGTGCTGGCTCTTTTATGATGAATACTATTGAATTCAAACGGGATTTATTGGAAAGAATTAAACGCAACTCTGAAGATTGGGACCTCGACAATGGTAAGGAGTCAGGTATGACACCTAGTTTTGATTGTGTTAAATCTTTTATGGATACCGATATTTTTTGTAAATTTAGCACTAAATATGGACTTGACTCTGAGATAGTAACTTCGTTCTGTGAATCTTTTGCTGCTTATGTTGATCTCCCCAAGGAGAAGTGGTTTAAATATTATCCTCCCATAGAAGTAAAAGTAGATGCACCTGTTAAAGTTGAAGAAAAGACTATCACTTATAATGATCCTATTGTTCCTACTTCTTATGTTGAGAAACCACCTTTCCCTGTTAGGATAAAGGATCATGCTAAAGCTTCAACCGTGGTTCATAAAATAAATATTAAAACATATACCCCTCCTGAGCAAGTTAAAGTTGAACCTAATATTGCTATTGTTAAAGATCTCTTGTCTGATAATATAGATGGGCATGTTATTTATTTCTGTAATGAAACTGCTAGAATTGCTAAACCCCATGATAAAGATAAACCTAGACCTGTGGTAGGCATGCCTGTTATTTCTATTAAAATAGGAGATAATTGTTATCATGGCTTATGTGATATGGGTGCTAGTGCTAGTGCAATACCTTATTCCTTATACAAAGAAGTTATGCATGATATTGCACCTGCTGAGATGGAAGATATTGATGTCACAATTAAACTTGCCAATAGAGATACTATTTCACCAATGGGAATTGTTAGAGATGTTGAAGTCTTGTGTGGGAAAACTAAATATCCTGCTAATTTTCTTGTTCTTGGTTCCCCACAAGATAGCTTTTGTCCCATTATATTTGGTAGACCCTTCCTAAATACTGTTAATGCTACCATAGATTGCAAAAGGGATGTTGTTACTATCGGTTTAGATGATATGACTCATGAATTTAATTCTTCTAAATTTAGTAGACAACACCGCAAAGAAGAATTACCTAGTAAGGATGAAATTATTGGTCTTGCTTCTATTGTCGTACCTCCTAGTGATCCTATAGAACAATACTTGCTAGACCATGAAAATGATATGTTTATGAATGAAAGAAGGGAATTAGACGAAGTATTCTTTAAACAGGAACCTATTCTGAAAAACAATTTACCTGTTGAAATCCTAGGGGATCCTCCTCCACCAAAGGGTGATCCTATGTTTGAGCTTAAACCGTTACCTGATACTCTTAAATATGCTTATCTTGATGAGAAAAAGATATATCCTGTTATTATTAGTGCTAACATTTCAGAACATGAAGAAGAGAGATTATTGAAAACTCTGAAGAAGCACCATGCTGCTATTGGGTATACTCTTGATGATCTTAAGGGCATTAGTCCCACTCTATGTCAACATAAAATTAATTTGGAAGAATATGCTAAACCAGTTTGCGATCATCAACGCCGGTTGAATCCTAAAATGAAAGAAGTGGTAAGAAAGGAGACACTAAAGCTCCTTGAGGCAGGTATAATTTATCCCGTTGCTGATAGTCAGTGGGTAAGCCCTGTCCATTGTGTCCCTAAGAAGGGAGGTATTACTATTGTTCCTAATGATAAAGATGAATTGATTCCTCAAAGAATTATTAAAGGTTATAGAATGGTAATTGATTTCCGCAAATTAAATAAGGCTACTAAAAAGATCATTATCCCTTACCTTTTAACGATCAAATGCTAGAAAGATTATCTAAACATACACATTTTTTGCTTTCTAGATGGTTATTCTGGTTTCTCTCAAATACCTGTGTCAGCCAAAGATCAATCAAAGACTACTTTTACATGCCCTTTTGGTACTTTTGCTTATAGACGTATGCCTTTCGGTTTATGTAATGAATCTGCTACCTTTCAAATATGCATGATGGCTATATTCTCTGACTTTTGTGAAAAGATTTGTGAGGTTTTCATGGACGACTTTTCCGTCTATGGATCTTCTTTTGATGATTGCTTGAGCAACCTTGATCAAGTTTTGCAGAGATGTGAAGAAACTGATCTTGTCTTGAATTGGGAAAAGTGCCACTTTATGGTTAATGAAGGTATTGTCTTGGGGCATAAAGTTTCTGAAAGAGGTATTGAAGTTGATAAAGCCAAGGTTGATGCTATTGAAAAGATGCCATGTCCCAAGGACATCAAAGGTATAAGAAGTTTCCTTGCTCATGTCGGTTTTTATAGGAGGTTCATTAAGGACTTCTCAAAAATCTCTCGGCCTCTGACTAATTTATTACAAAAAGATATACCATTTGTTTTTGATGATGACTGTGTAGAAGCATTTGAAATACTTAAGAAGGCATTGATCTCTGCACCTATTGTTCAGCCACCTGATTGGAATTTACCCTTTGAGATTATGTGTGATGCTAGTGATTATGCTGTAGGTGCTGTTCTAGGACAAAGAGTTGATAAGAAACTAAATGTTATTCAATATGCTAGTAAAACTCTAGACAATGCTCAAAGAAATTATGCTACTACTGAAAAAGAATTCTTAGCAGTTGTATTTGCTTGTGATAAGTTTAGACCTTATATTGTTGATTCTAAAGTAACTATTCACACTGATCATGTTGCTATTAAATATCTTATGGAAAATAAAGATGCTAAACCTAGACTTATTAGATGGGTTCTCTTACTACAAGAATTTGATTTGCATATTGTTGATAGAAAAGGAGCTGAGAACCCCGTTGCAGACAACTTGTCTAGGTTAGAAAATGTGCTTGATGACCCACTACCTATTGATGATAGTTTTCCTTATGAGAAATTAAATGTCATAAATTCTTCTCATACTGCTCCATGGTATGCTGATTATGCTAATTACATTGTTGCTAAGTTTAAAACACCTAGTTTCACATACCAGCAAAAGAAAAAGTTCTTCTATGATTTGAGGCATTACTTTTGGGATGACCCACATCTTTATAAAGGAGTAGATGGTGTTATTAGACATTGTGTACCTGAGCATGAATAGGAACAGATCCTACGCAAGTGTCACTCTGAAGCTTATGGAGGACACCATGCTGGAGATAGAACTGCACATAAGGTATTGCAATCTGGTTTTTATTGGCCTACTCTCTTCAAGGATGCCCGTAAGTTTGTCTTATCTTGTGATGAATGTCAAAGAATTGGTAATATTAGTAGACGTCAAGAAATGCCTATGAATTATTCACTTGTTATTGAACCATTCGATGTTTGGGGCTTTGACTATATGGGACCTTTTCCTTCCTCTAATGGTTATACACATATTTTAGTTGTTGTTGATTATGTTACTAAGTGGGTAGAAGCTATTACAACTAGTAGTGCTGATCATAACACTTCTATTAAAATGCTTAAAGAAGTTATTTTTCCAAGATTTGGAGTCCCTAGATATTTAATGACTGATGGTGGTTCACATTTTATTCATGGTGTTTTCTGTAAAATTCTTGATAAATATGATGTTAATCATAGAATTGCATCTCCTTATCACCCTCAGTCTAGTGGTCAAGTAGAATTGAGTAATAGAGAACTTAAATTAATTTTGCAAAAGACTGTTAATAGGTCTAGAAACAATTGGTCCAAGAAACTTGATGATGCATTATGGGCCTATAGAACTGCATATAAAAATCCTATGGGTATGTCTCCGTATAAAATGGTCTATGGAAAAGCATGTCACTTACCTCTCGAACTAGAACACAAGGCTTATTGGGCTATTAAAGAACTTAATTATGATTTTAAACTTGCCGGTGAGAAGAGGTTATTTGATATTAGCTCACTTGATGAATGGAGAACCCAAGCATACGAAAATGCCATGTTGTTTAAAGAAAAAGTTAAAAGATGGCATGACAAAAGGATACAAAAGCGTGAGTTTAATGTAGGTGATTATGTATTGCTATACAACTCTCGTTTAAGACTTTTTGCAGGAAAACTTCTCTCTAAATGGGAAGGTCCTTACATTATCGAGGAGGTCTACCGTTCGGGTGCCATAAAAATCAACAACTTCGAAGGCACAAATCGAAGGTGGTGAACGGTCAAAGAATCAAACATTATATCTCAGGTAATCCCATAAATGTTTGAAACCAATGTTATCGAAACCGTAACCCCAGAGGAATACATAAGGGACACTTTCCGGAACGTTTCAGACACCGAAAAGGAATAGGTATGTGGTAATGTAAGTAAACCGACTCCAAAACTGTTTTAAGGCAATATTTCTCCGTTTTGGAATATTTAGAAAAATAGAAAAATAAGCAGCAGTCCGGGAAGGACATGAGGGCTCCACGAGGGTGGAGGGCGCGCCCTACCCTACTGGGTGCGCCCCCTACCTCGTGGGCACCTCATGTGCTCTCCGGACTCCGTTTCGTACACGATACGTATTTTGGTCGGTAAAAAATCATTATATAACCTCCCGGGGGTTTTGACTCCCGTATCACGCAAAAATCTCTTGTCTTTGTTTCGAGCTGTTTTTCTGACAGATATAGGTTATCATGGCGTCTTCAGTGCTCCCAAGGACAAGTTCTTTGAGAAGGTCATCAACCCTTACCTCGCGGAGGTGCAGCGACACCCTCAAACCATTGAGATGCGTGATGGGTTGCTGCACATCTGTGATGCTGAGGGACCGAAGGGGACCGGAAGCGTAGAGACGAGGCTCGAAGAAATGGAGCAACAAGTTTTCAAGTGTCAGGGGATGGTGGAGCATGGACTCAACTCCAACCACATGATGATCGCAGAGTTCACCAACAAACATAAGCTGGATGCTGACAACATCGGGGAGACCATCTTCAAGCTTCACGAGAAAATTGAGCACCTTCAAGCTCAAATCTATGACCTGCAAAACCAAAACTGTGAGTATGAATATAGATTCAAAAGGATGAGTTTGGCTGCAGATTTGAGGATCCCGGAGACTCGGTCATCTTTCTATGATGGTGAGCCTATGCCTCGGAAGAAGGATGACAAGCTTACGCCATCAACAAAATCACCACCATCTCCACCAACAAAGAAGAATTGAGTATCTGGTATGGGCACTCCACTTGGCAACTACCAAGCTTGGGGGAGTGCCCCGGTATCGTATCACCATCACTTTTATCTTTACCATTTTTCTTAGTTCGATCCTTTTGGTAATATCTTGATCTAGTAGAATAAAAGTTCTTAGTATGATCTAGTTGTGAGTTTTGCTTTATTATCCTTCTATGTAATCGAGTCCGTGAGCTATATAATAAAGATTAGTGTTGAGTCAAGGGCTTGATTATTTTTTCCATGATCCTAAAGGAATAAAAGAAAAGAGAAAGAAATAAAAAGAAACAAAGAGATCATATGAGTCTTATGGAGAGTAATGAGCTCACATAGAAAGAGTATGATGAATAAAAGTTGTTGAGAGTTGACAAACACAGTTTTGGTCATCGTTGCAATTAATAGGAAGTAATAAATAAAGAGAAGTCTTCACATATAAATATACTATCTTGGACATCTTTTATGATTGTGAGCACTCATTAAAATATGACATGCTAAAGAGTTGACATTGGACAAGGAAGACAACGTAATGGGTTATGTTTTCTTACATCTGAGATAAATTATATTGTCTTAGATTTTCCAACATGATGAGCTTGCCTTTCCCCCCACATGCTAGCCAAATTCATTGCACCAAGTAGAGATACTACTTTCGCTTCCAAATACTATTAAACCAATCTTGCCATAAGAGTCCACCATATCTACCTATGGATTGAGCAAGATCCATCAAGTAAGTTGTCATCGGTGCAAGCAATAAAAATTGCTCTCCAAATATGTATGATTGATTGGTGTGGAGGAAATAAGCTATATACGAGCGTGTGATATGGAAGTAATAAAAGCGACAGACTGCATAATAAAGGTCCATATCACAAGTGGCAATATAAAGTGACGTTCTTTCACATTAAGATTTTGTGCATCCAAACCATAAAAGTGCATGGCAACCTCTGCTTCCCTCTGCGAAGAGCCTATCTTTTACTTTTATCTCCTACATTGCATAAGAGTCATGGTGATCTTCACCCTTCCTTTTTACATTTTATCCTTTGGCAAGCACAATATGTTGGAAAGATCCTGGTATATATGGCTAATTGGATGTGAGTTTTCATGAACTATTACTGTTGACATTACCCTTGAGGTAAAACGTTGGGAGGCAAAACTATAAGCCCCTATCTTTCTCTGTGTCCGATTAAAACTCCATACCCATAAGTATTGTGTGAGTGTCAGCAATTGTGAAAGATTATATGATAGTTGAGTATGTGGACTTGCTGAAAAGCTCTTATACATTGACTCTTTCTTATGTTATGATAAATTGCAATTGCTTCAATGACCGAGATTGTAGTTTGTTAGTTTTCAAAGCAGTTTACGATTCATACTTGATATTGTGATTGAATTATTACTCTAGCATTAGATATTATATGACAAAGAATTATGTAAGTTGCTGTTCTAAGAATGATCATGATGCCCTCATGTCTGTATTTTATTTTTATCGACACCTCTATCTCTAAGCATGTGGACATATTTTTCGATTTCAGCTTTTCGCTTGAGGACAAGCGAGGTCTAAGCTTGGGGGAGTTGATACGTCCATTTTGCATCATGCTTTTATATCGATATTTATTGCATTATGGGCTGTTATTACACATTATGTCACAATACTTATGCCTATTCTCTCTTATTTTACAAGGTTTACATAAAGAGGGAGAATGCCGGCAGCTGGGATCCTGGGCTGGAAAAGGAGCAAATATTAGAGATCTATTCTGCACAACTCCAAAAGTCCTGAGACTTCACGGAAGATGTTTTCCAAATATATAAAAAATACTGAGAGCAAGAACTTCACTAGGGGGCCACACCCGTCCCACGAGGCTGGGGGCGCGCCCAATCCCCCAGGGCGCGCCCCCTACCTCGTCGGCCCCCTGGTGGCCCTCCGGTGACCATCTTCTGCTATATGGAGTCTTTTGATGAGAAAAATCAGAAGCCATCTTCTCGGACGAAACTCCGCCGCCACGAGGCAGAACCTTGGCGGAACCAATCTAGGGCTCTGGCGGAGCTGTTCTGCCGAGGAAACTTCCCTCCCGGAGGGGGAAATCATCGCCATCGTCATCACCAACGCTCCTCTCATCGGGAGAGGGCAATCTCCATCAACATCTTCATCAGCACCATCTCATCTCAAAACCCTAGTTCATCTCTTGTATCCAATTCTTATCTCCAAGTCCGGGATTGGTGCTAGTAGGTTGCTAGCAGTGTTAATTACTCCTTGTAGTTGATGCTAGTTGTTTTAATTGGTGGAAGATCATATGTTCAGATCCTATATGCATATTAATACCCCTCTGATTATGAACATGTCTATGCTTTGTGAGTAGTTACTTTTGTTCCTAAGGACATGGGAGAAGTCTTGCTATTAGTAGTCATGTGAATTTGGTATTCGTTCGATATTTTGATGAGATGTATGTTGTCTCTCCTCTAGTGGTGTTATGTGAACGTCGAATACATGACACTTCACCATTATTTGGGCCTAGAGGAAGGCATTGGGAAGTAATAAGTAGATGATGGGTTGCTAGAGTGACAGAAGCTTAAACCCTAGTTTATGCATTGCTTCGTAAGGGGCTGATTTGGATCCATATGTTTCATGCTATGGTTAGCTTTACCTTAATACTTTTGTTGTATTTGTGAACGCTTGCAATAGAGGTTAATCATTAGTGGGATGCTTGTCCAAGTAAGGGCAGCACCCAAGCACCGGTCCACCCACATACCAAATTATCAAAGTACCGAACGCGAATCATATGAACGTGATGAAAACTAGCTTGATGATATTCCCATGTGTCCTCGGGAGCGCTTTACATCATATAAGAGTTTGTCCAGGTGAGGGAGTCCTGGATTAGGGGGTATCCGGACAGACCGATTATATCCTTTGGACTATGAAGATACAAGATTGAAGACTTCGTCCCGTGTCCGGATGGGACTCTCCTTGGCGTGGAAGGCAAGCTTGGCAATACGGATATGTAGATCTCCTTCCTTGTAACCGACTCTGTGTAACCCTAGACCCCTCCTGTGTCTATATAAACCGAAGGGTTTAGTCCGTAGGACAACATACAATCATACCATAGGCTAGCTTCTAGGGTTTAGCCTCTCTGATCTCGTGGTAGACCAACTCTTGTACTACTCATATTATCAAGAATAATCAAGAAGGAAGTAGGGTTTTACCTCCATCAAGAGGGCCCGAACCTGGGTAAAACATCGTGTCCCCTTCCTCCTGTTATGATCTGCCTTAGACGCACAGTTCGGGACGCCCTACCCGAGATCCGCCAGTTTTGACACCGACATTGGTGCTTTCATTGAGAGTTCCTATGTGCCATCACCGTTAGGCTTGATGGCTCCTTCGATCATCAATAGCGATGCAGTCCAGGGTGAGACTTTTCTCCCCAGACAGATCTTTGTATTCGGCGGCTTCGCCCTGCGGGCCAACTCGCTTGGCCATCTGGAGCGGATCGAGAGTTACGCCCCTGGCCACCAGGTCAAGTTTGGAAGATTAAACTACACGTCCGACATCCGCGGAGACTTGATCTTCGATGGATTAGAGCCCCTATGGAGTGCGCTGCAGGGTCACGATGAGCATGATTTAGCTCTACCATCGGAGAGAGTTCAGGAGACCGCACCGGCAACCGCTCCGACCCTCAATTTGGAGCCAATTGCGCCATCCATGGACAGGCGGATAGACCCCACCACGGAGGCCGTATTCTCAGCGGCGATCGAGTCGAGTATCGACCTTACCCTTCACGGGAGCCGTGACGCCGAATTGTCGGATTCTTCCCCGGACACAGACTCCGAACCGCCTGCGCCCGTGCCTATTGAATCCGACTGGGCGCCGATCATGGAGTTCACCTCCGCGGATATCTTTCAGCACTCGCCCTTCGGTGACATACTGAACTCATTAAGGTCTCTCTCCTTGTCAGGAGAGTCCTGGCCGAACTATGTCCAGCAGGATTGGGATGCGGATGACGAAGAAATTTGCCGCCCACCCACCACCCACTTAGTAGCCACTATCGATGATTTGACCGACACGCTCGACTTCGACTCTGAAGACATCGACGGTATGGACGACGATGCGGGAGACGAACAGGAACCACTGCCCACAGGGCACTGGACAGCCACCTCATCATATGATATATACATGGTGGACACACCCAAAGAAGGCAATGGTGACGGGCCAGTGGAGGATGACCCCTCCAAGAAGCAACCCAAGCGCCGACGTCAGCGGCACCGCTCTAAGTCTCGCCAAAGCAAAAGCGGTGATACTGACACAGGAGATAATAGCACTCGGACAGTGCCGAAGATGACAACAATCCCCTCCAGCAAGATTTAGAGCAGGAGGATGGAGAAGCTAGCCCTCCCGAGAGAGCGGCAGATGGAGAGGCAGAGGATGATAATTACATGCCTCCCTCCGAAGACGAGGCAAGCCTCGACGATGACGAATTTGTCGTGCCTGAGGATCCCGTCGAGCAAGAGCGCTTCAAGCGCCGGCAAATAGCCTTAAGAAAAAGCAACAACAGCTTCAAGCTGATCAAGATTTGCTAGCCGACAGATGGACTGAAGTCCTCACGGCCGAGGAATATGAACTCGAACGCCCCTCCAAGAGTTACCAAAAGCGCAGGTTGCTACCCCGACTAGAGGAGGAAGCATTAAAACCTACATCTCCAGCGTATGATGCGGCTGATCGGCCACCTCATGGCCGCGACAGAGAGGCATTTCAGCCAAAAGCTCAGCCCGCACCCCGACGCCACTGAAATAAAAATTTCAAGGCACGGGGAAACACGCTAGACCTACGAGACGTATTGGAGGACAAAGCAAAACACGCAAGATCGATCTACGGATCACGAGGGCGCGCCACTACGCGGGACGATAACCGTCATGCTGGATACAGTAAAAGTAAATCTGGCCAGGCCGAACACAGCGGACAAGACTCATTTGAGCTGCGTCGCCACATAGCCCATTACAGAGGCGCCGCACACCCCCTATGCTTCACAGATGAAGTAATGGATCACCAAATCCCAGAGGGTTTCAAACCTGTAAATATCGAATCATACGACGGCACAACAGATCCTGCGGTATGGATCAAGGACTTTCTCCTGCACATCCACATGGCCCGCGGTGACGATCTACACGCCATCAAATACCTCCCACTTAAACTCAAAGGACCAGCTCGGCATTGGCTCAACAACCTGCCAGTAGAATCCATTGGCTGTTGGGAAGATCTGGAAGCCGCATTCCTCGACAACTTCCAGGGCACTTACGTGCGACCACCAGATGCCGATGACTTGAGCCACATAATTCAGGAGCCAGAGGAATCGGCCAGGCAATTCTGGACACGGTTCCTGACAAAGAAAAATAAAATTGTAGACTGTCCGGATGCAGAGGCCCTAGCAGCTTTTAAGCACCACATCCGCGACGAGTGGCTCGCCCGGCACCTTGGCCAGGAAAAGCCGAAATCTATGGTAGCCCTCATGACACTCATGACCCGCTTTTGCGCGGGAGAAGACAGCTGGCTGGCTCGTAGCAATAATATATCAAAGAACCATGGTACTTTGGATACCAAGGATAGCAATGGCAGGTCATGTCGCAACAAACACAAGCGCCGCATCAACAGCGACAATACCGAGGATATGGCGGTCAAAGCCGGATTCAGAGGCTCTAAACCCGGTCAGCGGAAAAAGCCATTCAAAAGAAGCACCCCGGGCCCGTCCAGTTTGGACCGTATACTCGATCGCTCGTGTCAAAATACACGGCACCCCCGACAAGCTAGCCAACCACACCAACAGGGAATGTTGGGTGTTCAAGTAGGCCGGCAAGTTAAATGTCAAAAACAAAGATAAGGGGTCACATAGCGACGACGAGGAGGAGCCCCGGCCGCCGAACACCGGAGGACAGAAGAGGTTCCCCCCACAAGTGCGGACGGTGAACATGATATACGCAACCCACATCCCCAAGAGGGAGCGGAAGCATACGCTAAGGGACGTATATGCGTTGGAGCCAGTCGCCCCAAAGTTCAACCCATGGTCCTCCTGTCCGATCACCTTCGATCGCAGGGACCACCCAACTACTATCTGTCATGGTGGATTCACCGCACTGGTCCTAGACCCAATCATCGACGGATTTCACCTCACTCGAGTCCTCATGGACGGTGGCAGCAGCCTGAACCTGCTTTATCATGACACAATGCGCAAAATGGGTATAGACCCCTCAAGGATCAAACCCACAAAAATGACCTTCAAAGGCGTCATACCAGGTGTAGAGGCCCATTGCACAGGCTCAGTCACACTGGACGTGGTCTTCGGATCCCCGGATAACTTCCGAAGCGAGGAGTTAATCTTTGATATAGTCCCGTTCCGCAGTGGCTATCATGCACTGCTCGGGCGAACCGCATTTGCGAGATTCAATGCAGTACCGCATTATGCATACCTCAAGCTCAAAATGCCAGGACCTCGGGGGGTCATCACAGTCAATGGAAACACAGAGCACTCTCTCCGCACGGAGGAGCACACTGCGGCCCTCGCAGCAGAAGCAAAAAGCAGCCTCTTAAGGCAATCCACCAGTTCGGCGATTAAAGAGCCGGACACCTTCAAGCGCGCCCGGAGTAATCGGCAACAAGAGAGCCTGGCACGTTCCGAGCTCGCATAGCAATGCGGCCCCCACCCCAGTCCCAGCCAAACGGCAAAATCCGTGCCACGCGTACATAATTACGCATTGAAAATACCATGGCCACAGGTGGGGAGGGGGGCACGACTACGGCACGCCCCAAGACGCAGCTCAACCGCACTAGGGGCTCCCCGTTTTGTTATTTTTCTCTCTTTCAGGACTTTAATCTCTGGAAACCCCATCTGGCAGTACGATTGCCGGACACACGATGCAACAACCAAGGAGGCAGAAAGCTTCGTCGCACCATGGAACTCCCAGGTGGTCTCCGATAACGAGTGAAATACTTGCTTTAAATACCATTCCTCAGCTTGCCCTTGGAGGGGACATGTCAAATAGTCCTACTTTTTGCTTATCGCACTACTTGTATCATTCTGCTTCGACGCACCTTTTTGAATAACCAATGCATAGCACTAGACTATTACCGCATTCTCTATTCTTTTTTTATATATATGTTCATTCATGACATTCAGCACCCGTACACTCGGTATGGCCAATACGCCAGGGGCTTAAGCGTACCCCATAATACGGCGTGAGAAGTCCGAACACTTTCGACAGTGCGGCACCCCAAACTTATAGCATTATATGCATCAGCTCCAAATCATGTCTTGGGTCAATAGTTGGGTTTGCCCGGCTCCCATGTTTTAGTACCTTACGTTCCGCTAAATCGGCTAAGGTAGCACTGGGAGAACTACTGCGATTGTGCCCCGGTTCATCTGGGCAAGCACCTCAGTAGAGAAAGCTAAAACTGACTATCATGATAAGGCGAGAGATGGTCGCTGTTCGAGAGGTCTCGAGTCCCTAAAGACTTATGCCGCTTAGAGCGAGGAGTCGGCTTTGTCCGGCTTAAGGCGTGTATAGCGCCCCGAATTCGGCCTTCCGAATACTAGGGGCTTCGCCAAAATTTAAAATTGTAGACTTCTATGGCTAGGTGAGAGTGATAAAGCATTATAGTCCGATTGCCTTGTTCGTTGTGCTGAGCACCTCCCTCGAAGGACCCAACAATGGGAACAAGAGTGCTCAGATTTATCCCGAACACCCCAGCACTCGTGGCATGGGGGTAGAAGCCGACGACTAGCCATCTCTTAGATTTAATAAACAGCCGCACAAAAGGTAATATTTTAAATTCAAACAAGTGTTGCATAGCGCATATGAACAAGTTTTCATAATACAGGATCACACGAGCAAGTTCATTCAAAAATTACAACCTTCGCACACTCGTCCGCCACAAGACGGGCACCCTTCAGGACACCCTCATAATACATTTCGGGGTGGTGATGCTGCTTGCCCTGCGGCGGCCCCTCCTTCACCAGCTTCTCGGCGTCCATCTTGGCCCAGTGCACCTTCGCACAGGCAAAAGCCCGGCGTGCACCTTCGATGCAGACGGACCGCTTTATGACCTCCAGCCGTGGGCAGGCATCCACAAGCCGCCTCACCAGGCCGAAGTAGCTGTTGGGAAGGGAGTCGTCAGGCCACATCCGGACTATAAGGCCCCTCATGGTCTGTTCAGCCGCCTTGTGCAGCTCGACCAGTTGCATCAGCTGGTCGCTCACAGGCATCGGGTGTTCGGTCCCAGTATACTGAGACCAGAACAACTTCTCCGTCGAGCTTCCCTCCTCGGCCTGGTAATACTTCGCGGCATCCGACACGCTGCGGGGCAAATCTGCGAATGCTCCTGGAGAGCTCCAGACTCGGGTAAGTAACAAGTAATTTACTTTCACATGCTTGCTTTGCATATTGAAGGCCTTACCCGCCGCTATCTTCCTCATCGCCTCAATTTCTTGGAGGGACTTTTGGGCTTCAGCCTTGGCATGCTTTGTGCTCTCGAGGGCCGCGGCAAGCTCGGACTCTCGCATCTTTGAGTCAAGCTCCAAAGCCTCGTGCTTCTTCACAAGATCCTGGAGCTCTTGCTGCACCTCGCCCACCCATGCCTCTTGTTTTTCCCGCTCGGTGCGCTCCTTGGCTGCTTTGTTTTCGGCCTCGGACAGCGGTTGCTTCAGGGTCGCCACTTCGGTCGTGGCCCCTGGCACATCCATGATGATCCTACCATTTTGCAACCGCATCTTTTATATATATATATATATATATATATATATATATATATATATATATATATATATATATATATATATGGACAAGGCATTACTTACCTTTGTTCTCCTCGAGCTGCCTCTTGGCAAGACCGAGCTCTTTCACGGACCACTTGGGGTTCTGCCTTAGTGCAGCGACCTCCGCAGTCAGTGCGGCAGAGGTCAACAGCGAAGCCAGCATACGCATATATATATATACTTATATTAGACTCCTGCGGATATTATTTGATCCTCTATTCGGCTTTTCTCTGTGAACACCAAACAGAGCATCAGGGGCTACTGTCTATGCGGTAATATTTTCCTATATTTTAAATACTTACCTCAAAGCCTGTTAGGCCTTATACAATGGGAGATGCTTAGGGGAGGTGCTTAGAAAAATAAACCGAGATTTTCTGAAGCACTGGTGCCTATTTCTACAAAAGAGATGCTTAGTTAAGCGTCTACCCTGTACAAATAAGCATCGGTGCTTAAGAAAAGCCTAGTTTATTTCTCTAAGGACCTCTCTAAGCATCTCCCATTGTACAAGGCCTTAGAAGGATGGCACATGCTTCAGTCAGTCCGCTCTTGGCGGACTGAACCTTCTTGATCACCGCACTCATAATAGTGCGGTGCTCTTCGTCGATGGAAGCACCGCGAAGCGCTCCCAGCAGGTTGTCCGGTGCCTCTGGATGGACAGAGGTCACCGGCACGGTGGCTTGCCCCTCTTGGAAGGGGGCCGCCTGCCGAAGTTCGGAACCACTGGAGGTTCCGGCGCGCCGTGCGGCTGGGAGCCGAACTTGGAGCCCTTAGGAGTCTTGCTCCCTTCGCGCCTGGAGTCCGGAAGGTCGCCTTGAGGCGCCTCCGGGATTGTCTCCCCCCGGCTCGGTGCCCCTTGAGACAGTACCTCGACATCGTCCGGAGGGCGAGGAGAGGAGGCGGTTGGAAGTGTATCACTATCCATATCCGACGAGTCCAAGGAACCGTCTGACGAGGATACGTCGATACGGGCTCAGGGCGGACTGCATAATCATATTTGACGTTAGGAGAAGCAGTGCAACAAAAGTATGCTATGAGTTACTCTGGTATCCGAATACTTACGACTTCGCCAGGGGCTTGGCCCTAAGTAGCCACTCGTCTTCGCCGTCGGCGGCGGTGGTGGAACAGTCCAGAAGGAGAGTCCTTCCCTTCTTGGACCCTTCGGCCTCCCCGGTTGGGGCGGCCTTCCTTTTCTTGTCTCCCCCGGCTGGAGGGGGGGAATCTTCATCTTCCTCCTCCTCATTTTCACAGGAGGAGTGCGTCTCGGAGTTATCAGATGATGTGTCTGATACCACCTGGCACCGGGAACTCTTTCGGGTTCCCGTGGCCTTCTTCTTGGTCTTCTCCGGCACGTCATAAGGAGCCGGAGTTCGCATCTCCGTCAGGAGAGCGTCTGCAGGGTCTTCGGGCAGAGGGGTCGGATAGTTAATCTGCTTCGATGTCTCCACCCAGTCCTGTCAAAGGCATGGGAGCTCAGACCCCGCACATGGTTAAGCTATGGGAAATAAATACCCTACCAGATGTACAGAACTTACCGGATTCGCAGGGCGCTTCGCGCTTAGCCCGCGGTCCTCGGTAAGAGAAGGGGGGACCTCGGCGCCCTTGAACAGCACCTTCCAGACGTCCCTATGCGTTGTATCGAAGAGCTCGCGTAGAGTCTGGTGTTGGGCCAGGTCGAACTCCCATAAGTTGAAAGCCCGTTGTTGACACGGGAGGATCCGGCGGAAGAGCATGACCTGGACTATGTTGACAAGCTTAAGTTTCTTGCTTATCATGTTCCGAATACACTTCTAGAGTCCGTCCAGCTCCACCGATGAGCCCCAGGACAGACCCTTCTCCTTCCAGGAAGTGAGCCGCGTGAGGATTCCGGATCGAAACACGGGGGCCGCCACCCAGTTGGTGCCGCGCGGCTCGGTGATGTAGAACCACCCCGATTGCCACCCCTTTATGGTCTCCACTAAGGAGCCCTCGAGCCATGTAACGTTGGGCATTTTTCCCACCATGGCTCCGCCGCCTTCCGCTTGTTGGCCGCCTACTACCTTTGGCTTGATATTGAAGGTCTTCAGCCACATGCCGAAGTGGGGCCGGATGCGGAGGAAAGCCTCGCACACGACGATGAACGCCGAGATGTTGAGGATGAAATTCGGGGCCAGATCATGAAAGTCCAGCCCATAATAGAACATAAGGCCGCAGACGAATGGATGGAGGGGAAACCCCAGTCCGTGGACGAAGTGGGGGAGGAAAACCACCCCTTCGTAAGGTTCCGGGGTAGGGACAATCTGCCCCGCAGCTGGCAGCCGGTGCGCGATATCCGCGGCTAAGTATCCGACCCCATGTAGTTTTTTGATGTGTCCCTCCGTGACGGAGGAGACCATCCACTTGCCTCCCGCTCCGGACATGTTTGGAGAGAGTTGAGGAGAAGGATGTGGACTTGGGCGCTGGAGCTCGAGTGCGCGAGAATGGATGAGCAAGGAGGAAGAAGGCGTGGGTAGAAAAAGGTGAAACCTTATCCCTTTATAAGGGCGGACGAAACTGTGCGCCCCCACCAGCCTGGTAAAACTCGCTTATCCCCCAAGCACCGTAATTGATGGTGCGGTTGGGTTACCCACGTCCGTATTGATGGGAATCCCGTAATAAGGGGACACGATCTCTGCTTCGACAAGACGTGCCAAGGAAACCGCCTCACGAAACATGCTGAGATAGGTTATGAAAAACGATTCGAATAAAGACCTGGCTGTGGTGTGATGTCATGCTACGGGGTACCTCAGCAGATTAGATTTGTGGAAATAGTATTCTCTCTACGGTGGTATGTGGAACTTGTTTTGCAGAGCCGGACACGATCCTTGTGTTCAAAATCTTCTATGAAGTATTCGGGGGAGTAATCCGCCTTGCAATGCCGAAGACAATCTGCACGCCGAACTCATCATCATTGAAGCCTGGTTCAGAGGCTATTGAGGGAGTCCTGGATTAGGGGGTATCCGGACAGCCGGATTATATCCTTTGGCCGGACTGTTGGACTAAGAAGATACAAGATTGAAGACTTCGTCCCGTGTCTGGATGGGACTCTCCTTGGCGTGGAAGGCAAGCTTGGCAATATGGATATGTAGATCTCCTTCCTTGTAACTGACTCTGTGTAACCCTAGCCCCCTCCGGTGTCTATATAAACCGGAGGGTTTAGTCCGTAGGACAACATACAATCATACCATAGGCTAGCTTCTACGGTTTAGCCTCTCTGATCTCATGGTAGATCAACTCTTGTACTACTCATATTATCAAGAATAATCAAGCAGGACGTAGGGTTTTACCTCCATCAAGAGGGCCCGAACCTGGGTAAAACATCGTGTCCCCTGCCTCCTGTTACCATCCGCCTTAGACGCACAGTTCGGGACCCCCTACCCGAGATCCACCGGTTTTGACACCGACACCAGGCTTGTCCTTTGCTACAAAAAGGATTGGGCCACCTTGCTGTACCTTATTTACTTTTGTTACTTGATGCTCGTTACAACTTATCTTATCACAAAACTATCTGTTACCACTTATTTCAGTACTTGGAGAGAATACCTTGCTGGAAACCGCTTATCATTTCCTTCTGCTCCTCGTTGGGTTCGACACTCTTACTTACCAAAAGAACTACGATAGATACCCTATACTTGTGGGTCATCAATGACGGTGATGATGTTGCTACCGATGCTGGGCTTCGCCTAAGCACCGCTACGATATGATCGAGGTGGATTATGGTGGAGGGGGGCATCGCACACGGCTTGGAACAATCAACTTGTGTGTCCTAGGGTGCCCCCTGCCCCGTATATAAAGGAGCAAGGGGGAGGCTGGCCGGCCCTCTCTCTCTCCACTAAGGCCCATGTGGCCCATTACTTCTCCCGGGGGGTTCCGGTAACCATCCGGCACTCTGTTTTTCTCCGAAATCACCCGGAACACTTCCGATATCCGAATATAGTCGTCCAATATATCAATCTTTATGTCTCGACCATTTCTAGACTCCTCGTCATGTCGATGATCACATCCAGGACTCTGAACTACCTTCGGTACATCAAATCACATAAACTCATAATACCGATCATCATCGAACGTTAAGCGTGCGGACCCTACCGGTTCGAGAACTGTGTAGACATGACCGAGACACGTCTCCGGTCAATAACCAATAGCGGAACCTGGATGCTCATATTGGCTCCTACATATTCTATGAAGATCTTTATCGGTCAAACTGCATAACCACATATGTTGTTCCCTTTGTCATCGGTATGTTACTTACCCGAGATTCGATCGTCAGTATCTCAATACCTAGCTCAATCTCGTAATAGGAAAGTCTCTTTACTCTTTTCTGTAATGCATCATCCCGCAACTAACTCATTAGTTGCATTGCTTGCAAGCTTATAGTGATGTGCATTACTGAGAGGGCCCAGAGATACCTCTCCGACAATCGGAGTGACAAATCCTAATCTCGATCTATGCCAACTCAACAAGTACCATTGGAGACACCTGTAGAGCACCTTTGTAATCACCCATTTACGTTGTGATGTTTGGTAGCACACAAAGTGTTCCTCCGGTAATCAGGAGTTGCATAATCTCATAGTCATAGGAACATGTATAAGTCATGAAGAAAGCAATAGTAGTAAACTAAAACGATCAAGTGCTAAGCTAACGGAATGGGTCAAGTCAATCACATCATTCTCCTAATGATGTGATCCCATTTATCAAATGACAACTCATGTCTATGGTTAGGAAACATAACCATCTTTGATCAACGAGCTAGTCAAGTAGAGGCATACTAGTGACACTCTGTTTGTCTATGTATTCACACATGTATTATGTTTCCGGTTAATACAATTATAGCATGAATAATAAACATTTATCATGAAATAAGGAAACAAATAATAACTTTATTATAGCCTCTAGGGCATATTTCCTTCAGTCTCCCACTTGCACTAGAGTCAATAATCTAGATTACACAGTAATGATTCTAACACCCATGGAGCCTTGTTGCTGATCATGTTTTGCTTGTCAGAGAGGTTTAGTCAACGGGTCTGCAACATTCAGATCCGTATGTATCTTGCAAATCTCTATGTCTCCCACATGGACTTGATCACAGATGGAATTGAAGCGTCTCTTGATGTGTTTGGTTCTCTTGTGAAATCCGGATTCCTTTGCAAAGGAAATTGCACCAGTATTGTCACAAAAGATTTTCATTGGACCCAATGCACTAGGTATGACACCTAGATCGGATATGAACTCCTTCATCTAGACTCCTTCATTTGCTGCTTCCGAAGCAGCTATGTACTCCACTTCACACGTAGATCCCTCCATGATGCTTTGTTTAGAACTGCTCCAATTGACAGCTCCACCGTTCAATATAAACACATATCCGGTTTGCGATTTAGAATCATCCGGATTAGTGTCAAAGCTTGCATCGACGTAACCATTTACGACGAGCTCTTTGTCACCTCCATAAATGAGAAACATATCCTTAGTCCTTTTCAGGTATTTCAGGATGTTCTTGACTGTTGTCCAGTGATCCACTCCTGGATTACTTTGGCACCTCCCTGCTAAACTAATAGCAAGCCCACATCAGGTCTGCTACACAGCATTGCATACATGATAGAGCCTATGGGTGAAGCATAGGGAACACTTTTCATTTTCTCTCTATCTTCTGCAGTGGTCGGGCATTGAGTCTTACTCAACTTCACACCTTGTAACACAGGCAAGAACCCTTTCTTAGCTTGATCCATTTTGAACTTCTTCAAAACTTTATCAAGGTATGTGCTTTGCGAAAGTCCAATTAAGCGTCTTGATCTATCTCTATAGATCTTGATGCCCAATATGAAAGCAGCTTCACCGAGGTCTTTCATTGAAAAACTCTTATTCAAGTATCCTTTTATGCTATCCAGAAATTCTATATCATTTCCAATCAACAATATGTCATCCACATATAATATTAGAAATGCTACAGAGCTCCCACTCACTTTCTTGTAAATACAAGCTTCTCCAAAAGTTTGTATAAAACCATATGCTTTGATCACACTATCAAAACATTTATTCCAACTCAGAGAGGCTTGCACCAGTCCATGAATGGATTGCTGGAGCTTGCACACTTTGTTAGCACCCTTTGGATCGATAAAACCTTCAGGTTGCATCATATACAACTCTTCTTCCAGAAATCCATTCAAGAATGAAAGTCTTCACATCCATTTGCCAAATTTCATAATCATAAAATGCGGCAACTGCTAACATGATTCGGACGGACTTAAGAATCGCTACGGGTGAGAAGGTCTCATCGTAGTCAACTCCTTGAATTTGTCGAAAACCTTTAGCAACAAGTCAAGCTTTGTAGACAGTAACGTTACCGTCAGCGTCAGCCTTCTTCTTGAAGAACCATTTATTCTTGATGGCTTGCCGATCATCGGGCAAGTTAACCAAAGTCCACACTTTGTTCTCATACATGGATCCCATCTCAGATTTCATGGCCTCAAGCCATTTTGCGGAATCTGGGCTCATCATCACTTCCACATAGTTCCTAGGTTCGTCATGGTCAAGTAACATGACCTCCAGAACAGTATTACCATACCACTATGGTGCAGATCATACTCTAGTTGACCTACGAGGTTCGGTAGTAACTTGATCTGAAGTTTCATGATCATCATCATTGGCTTCCTCACTAATTGGTGTAGGTGTCACAGGAACTGGTTTCTATGATGGACTACTTTCCAATAAGGGAGCAGGTACAGTTACCTCATCAAGTTTTACTTTCCTCCCACTCACTTCTTTCGAGAGAAACTCCCTCTCTAGAAAGGATCCATTCTTAGCAACAAATGTCTTGCCATCGGATCTGTGACAGAAGGTGTACCCAATAGTCTTCTTTGGGTTTCCTATGAAGACACATTTCTCTGATTTAGGTTCGAGCTTATCAGGTTGAAGTTTTTTCACATAAGCATCGCATCCCCAAACTTTAAGAAACGACAACTTTGGTTTCTTGCCAAACCATAGTTCATAAGGCGTCATCTCGACGGATTTAGATGGTACCCTATTTAACGTGAATGCAGCCGTCTCTAAAGCATAATCCCAAAATGATAGCGGTAATCAGTAAGAGACATCATAGATCGCACCATATCTAGTAAAGTATGATTACGACGTTCGGACACACCATTACGCTGTGGTGTTCCGGGTGGCATGAGTTGGAAACTATTGCGCATTATTTCAAATCAAGACTGAACTCGTAACTCAAATATTCTCCTCCATGATCAGATCATAGAAACTTTATTTTCTTGTTATGATGATTTTCCACTTCACTCTGAAATTCTTTGAACTTTTCAAATGTTTCAGACTTATGTTTCAGCAAGTAGATATACCCATATCTGCGCAAATCATCTGTGAAGGTGAGAAAATAATGATACCCGCCGTGAGCCTCAACATTCATCAGACCACATACATTAGTATGTATGATTTCCAAAATATCTGTTGCTCGCTCCATAGTTCCGGAGAACGGCATTTTAGTCATCTTGCCCATGAGGCATGGTTCGCAAGTACCAAGTGATTCATAATCAAGTGACTCCAAAAGTCAATCAGAATGGAGTTTCTTCATGCGCTTTACACCAATATGACCTAAAGGGCAGTGCCACAAATAAGTGGCACTATCATTATCAACTCTGCATCTTTTGGCTTCAACATTATGAATATGTGTATCACTACTATCGAGATTCATTAAAAATAGACCACTCTTCAAGGGTGCATGACCATAAAAGATATTACTCATATAAATAGAACAACCATTATTCTCTGATTTAAATGAATAACCGTCTCGCATCAAACAAGATCCAGATATAATGTTCATGCTCAACGCTGGCACCAAATAACAATTATTCAGGTCCAATACTAATCCTGAAGGTAGATGTATAGGTAGCGTACCGACGGCGATCACATCGACTTTGGAACCATTTCCCACGTGCATCGTCACCTCGTCCTTAGCCAATCTTCGCTTAATCCATAGTCCCTGTTTCGAGTTGCAAATATTAGCAACAGAACCAGTATCAAATACCCAGGTGCTACTACGAGCTTTAGTAAGGTACACATCAATAACATGTATATCACATATACCTTAGTTCACCTTGCCATCCTTCTTATCCGCCAAATACTTGGCACAGTTCCACCTCCAGTGACCAGTCCCTTTGCAGTAGAAGCACTGAGTCTCAGGCTTAGGTCCAGACTTGGGTTTCTTCTCTTGAGCAGCAACTTGTCTCTGTTCTTCTTGAAGTTCCCTTTCTTCTTCCATTTACCCTTTTTCTTGAAATTGGTGGTCTTGTTGACCATCAACACTTGATGCTCCTTCTTGATTTCTACCTTCACAGCTTTTAGCATTGCGAAGAGCTCGGGAATCATCTCATCCATCCCTTGCATATTATAGTTCATCATGAAGCTCTTGTAGCTTGGTGGCAGTGATTGAAGAACTCTGTCAACGACACTATCAACATGAAGGTTAACTCCCAGTTGAATCAAGTGGTTACGGTACCCAGACATTTTGAGTATATCTTCATTGACAGAACTATTCTCCTCCATCTTGCAGCTATAGAACTTATTGGAGACTTCATATCTCTCAATCTAGGCATTTTCTTGAAATATTAACTTCAACTCCTGGAACATCTCATATGCTCCATGACGTTCAAAACGTCGTTGAAGTCCCGGTTCTAAGCCGTAAAGCATGGCACACTAAACTATCGAGTAGTCATCAGCTTTGCTCTGCCAGACGTTCATAACATCTGACGTTGCTCCTGCAGCGGGTTTGGTACCTAGCGGTGCTTATAGGATGTAATTCTTCTGTGCAGCAGTGAGGATAATCCTCAAGTTACAGACCCAGTCCGTGTAATTGCTACCATCATCTTTCAACTTTGCTTTCTCAAGGAACACATTAAAATTCAACAGAACAACAGCACGGGCCATACATATACAGCAACATAGACAAGCAAAATACTATCAGTACTAAGTTCATGATAAATTAAAGTTCAATTAATAATATTTAAGAACTCCCACTTAGATAGACATCCCTCTAATCATCTAAGTGATCATGTGATCCAAATCAACTAAACCATGACCGATCATCACGTAAAATGGATTAGTTTTCAATGGTGAACATCACTATGTTAATCATATCTACTATATGATTTATGCTCGACCTTTCGATCTCAGTGTTCTGAGGCCATATCTGCATATGCTAGGATCATCAAGTTTAACCCGAGTATTTCTGCGTGTGCAAAACTGGCTTGCACCCGTTGTCTATGAACGTAGATCTTATCACACCCAATCATCACGTGGTGTCTCAGCACGATGAACTTTGGCAATGGTGCATTGTCGGTGTCAAAACAGGTGGATCTCGGGTAGGGGGTCCCGAACTGTGCGTCTAAGGCGGATGGTAATAGGAGGCAGCGGACACAATGCTTTACCCAGGTTCGGGCCCTCTTGATGGAGGTAAAACCCTACATCCTACTTGATTAATATTGATGATATGGGTAGTACAAGAGTAGATCTACCACGAGATCAGAGAGGCTAAACCCTGGAAGCTAGCCTATGGTATGATTGTATGTTGTCCTACGGACTAAAACCCTCCGATTTATATAGACACCGGAGAGGTTAGGGTTACACAAGGTCGGTTACAAAGGAGATACACATATCCGTATTGCCTAGCTTGCCTTCCATGCCAAGTAGAGTCCTATCCGGACACGAGACGAAGTCTTCAATCTTGTATCTTCATAGTCTAACAGTCCGGCCAATGGATATAGTCCAGCTGTCCGGAGACCCCCTAATCCAGGACTCCCACAGTAGCCCCTGAACCAGGCTTTCAATGACGATGAGTCCGGCGCGCAGTATTGTCTTCGGCTTGCAAGGCGGGTTCCTCCTCCGAATACACCACAGAAGAATTTGAATATAAGGATAGTGTCCGACCCTGTAAAATAAGTTCCACATACCACCGTAGAGAGAATAATATTTCCACAAATCCAATTTGCTGACTTGTTTTGGCAACACGACATTATGTCATGGCCCGGTGATTTATTCGAACCGTTTCTTTTAACTAGCCCCGCACATAATGCAAGGCAGTTTTTTGACACGTCTCGTCAAAGCAAAGATCGTGTCCCCTTATCACGGGATTCTCATCAATACGGGCGTGGGTAACCCAACCGCGTCTAGGACTCATAGATTATAGGTAAGCCCCACACGGCCACGGAGAGGACGCTTGGTATTCACCCTCTTTATAAAGGGCCAAGGTCTTCACTTTTTCCCCCCATGCCCAATCGAATCCTTCCCCCGCCTCGAGTTCTAACACCCCAAGCTCAGGTCAGGTGCTCCGGATCTTCAACCATGTCCGGATCCAGCCTTCAAGGCCGATGGATGCCCTCCTCCGTTACGGAAGAAGATATCAAGAAGTTGAGGGAGGCGGGATACCTAACCGCCGAGGTTTCGCATCGGCTGCCTGCCCGAGGGCAGGTCGTCCCTACTCCTGAACCCAACGAAGACGTTGTGTTCATCTCCCACTTCCTCCGAGGTCTAGGCCTCGCTCTGGATCCCTTCGTAAGGGGTTTGATGTTTTACTACGGTCTAGACTTCCACGATCTAGCCCCGGACTCCTTTCTTCACATCTCGGCATTTATTGTCGTGTGTGAGGCCTTCCTCCGCATTACCCCTCACTTCGGCCTGTGGCTCAAGACTTTTGATGTGAAGCCGAAGACAATCGAGGGACAGCATGCAGTGTGCGGAGGAGCAATAATAAGCAAGATTGCGGGAGCTCCGTGGCTAGAAGGTTCCTTTCCAGAGGTGTCCGGATTATGGCAACAGGAGTGGTTTTACATCACAGCTCCCAAAAGTGCCAAGTGGGTGGCTCCCCCCGCTTTCCGCTCGGGCCCCCCACCACAACTGATGTCATGGATTAGCAGAGGGATGAGCTGGGGTCCGGCCAAGGACGTGCCTATACTGCAAAGCCGCATTCAAGATCTCTACAAGTGAGATTTTAATTTGGTTATGGTAATGCAAGTCATGTTGGTTCGTCGAGTCCAGCCTTGCAAACGCCGGCCCCTTCGCTTGTGGGAGTTCAACCCAGAAGGACCGCGTGCTATCCAAAGTTTTCTCGGCCTGACGCATGAGGAGATGTACAAGTCATTCTTCGGACCTCAAACAGAGTGTCCGGACACTACCGAGGACGTGGGGCTGAGTAGCAATCGCACCGCCGAACAAGTAAGTAATACTCAAGCCGAACACATCGTGTTTTATTTACCATGACGTTATTTCTGAGAAGTCGCCCTTTGACCAGGACTGGATAACAAATGCGAAGATGATTCGGTGTTCGGCCCCCCTCCCTGAGGGTTTGGAGAATCCGGTACTGGAAAAGATGCTCGAGCTCGCAGCTTGCCCGGAGCCCTCGAAGGAAGATACGGGGGGAATAATATGGGCGAAAGCGGGCCCCCATCGCTGCCAGTTCCAACCGAGGGAACAAGCGCCTCCATAAGGGAGGATAACCAAGGAGAAGATTCTGACCTTCTCTCGCTACGGGGGAGGAAGAGGACTACCTCTAAGGATCCGGAAACCGAGGCCTCCAAATGGGAGAAGAAGTCTCCAACAGAGGGTCCTGCCTCGGGGGGTGCTCATGCCGCACAGAGTCCGCGCGGGGACCAGCCCTCCAACGAGTCGTAAGTGATAAAAAAATACTTTAATAGTGAAGGTATACTACCTTTCCTCTGAGAAAAATAACCGAAGCATATATCTTGCAGTTCGGATCTTAGCCCTTCTCAGCTGAGCTCGTCTTCGGGGGATCTTCTTCCAGAGATGATGGAGAGCGAAACGCCTCCCCCAGACTCCCCCGCTCAAGAAGCGGGCGACCTCGAAGTGTCGTCACGGAGGGCCTCTCCGGATCCGGTGAGGCCAGAAGATAATCCCATAGTCACCCGAAGTCCCCAGCGTCCGGCTCTCGAAGAGAGCAAACAAAAGAGTCTGGCACCGTCTAGTATGCGGTTGGACGTTCTGAGGGAGCTGTTGGAGCGAGCGGCCATCTCAGAAGAACACCGTACGTTGATGGGTACGGTGATTGAAAGAATTTCGTCCACCGAAAGAGGATTACATGAAGCCTTTATGAGTCTACTGACGGGCTTTGAGGTACGTGAACTGGTATATTTTTTGATAGTACCGCACATGTTAGGCGTGCCCTGTGTAGATAGTAGCCCCTGAGACTCTAGTTGTCGTCGAGAATGGCGGCGAACAGAGGATCATAGTCCCAAGTGATAACCAGACTGCCTTTATGTGCAGGTGGTGGAAGCTCCGGTGGCTAGCTGGACTAATGAGTTTGCCGAACTAAAGCGGCAACTAGATGCGGCAGACGCCAACATCGAGCTTGTTAACAAATGGCTTGACGAGTCACAAGGTAAGTGATGTTTTCTGGTTAATGTAACATAATAAGAGTAGCATGATGCCAATATCTTTAATATGTTGTGACTGCAAACGGAGCTGCCACCGTGGAGACCCTTCGGGTGGAACTTGCCCGAGCCAAGGAACAGGCAAGAGTTAGTAATGCGGCTGCTTTGAAGGCAGACGAAGAGTTGAGGTCGCGCATCAATGCGGTGAAGAGGTCGGCATGCATAGAAGGCTCGCGGATGGCCTTTGCCCGTGTCAAGGCATACTGGGCGGAGATGGATGCTACCACTGTTGCGGCGCAAGGTTCGGCCATAGGCCGAGTGGCTACCGAGCATTATTTTGAAGAGGTTCTTGAGGGTGCTCGTTTGATAGAGTTGCGGTGCTCGAAGAATATTATGTTTGAGTGACATGTAGTCCCATTGTAAACACAATGTTTTTATGAAATGAAGTAAGGCTGTATTTATACTTTTGCCGGAAAGTAATATGATGCCTCCTGTGCGGCCGTTTATGTATATATGTATATAACCTGAAAGATTGCAGTCGTCGGCTTCAACCCCCACGCATATAATGCGGGGGTGCTCGCAGGAAACCCGTGTTCACACTTAACCCAACTTCTTGGTCCTATTAAGGAGGTGATGGCGCAGCGAGCGAGGCAACTGGACTATAATGCTTTAACACTTTCACTTAGCCACAGGAGTTTGACGGGGGGGCTACTATATATCCCCTGGTGGCTCCGCACTCTCCCAAACTCGGGGTGCGTATATGCCTGGCCGGGAAATGACCCTTCGTTAAAGCAGAGGAATTCTAACATTCCGATAGGTCATCGAGTGGTTGACTAGTCTCGCGCTATATCATGACAGTCAGTTTTCGGCTTTCTCTACTGAGGTGCTCGTCCGGACGAACCAGGGCACAATCGCAGTAGTTCTCCTGGTGGTGCCTTAGCCGATAGAACGGAACGTAAGGCACCAAAACACGGGAGCTGGGCAAACCCAACATTTGACCAAAGACATGATTCGGAGCTGATGCATATAAGGCCAAACTCGCGACGCCGAACACTCCCTAAGGTATTCAGTCTTTATGGTATAAACCAAGCCTAAATAGTGCCCTTTGTAAGAAGCCCCGTGTGTCCAGGTACGGGCATTATTCTGACGTGGCCACATGCCAAGACGTTAGCGTCCCTCTCAATTGTACTGAGAATCTGAGGGATGTGTATCAACATGAGACAGTAAAAAAGGTTTACACAGGGTCTTAATCTAAAAAGAATCCTTGGCGCGGGTCCCTGCTGCACGTCTGCGCCTGTGTCTCCGTTGTGCCGTATCCTGGACAGGTGTAGCATGATGGTCATCTGTAAAAGAGAGGAACTTAGGTGAAAAGTTGTCGTGCAAAAAGGTAGTTTTTAAAGAAACCATGTGTAATTAAAGATGAGTAAAATTTGCCACTTGTCTGTGTGCGTTGAGCCCCTTGTATTTGTAATAGGGGTGTGGCCATCAATCCGGTATGAATTACATATAGCTGCGCCGGACTCGTCTAACCGTGTCTGTGGTCTTGACGACCTATCAAATGCTTTAGTTGGTGAGGCCGTTTTTAGTGTGCGGCTGCCAAGGCAGTCGCATTCTCTTCGGCGCGCAAAGATCGGTCAATATTTCCATTCACTGTAATGATGCCACATGGACCGGGCATCTTGAGCATGAGGGAAGCATAATGCGGTATTGCATTAAAGCGAGCGAAAGCTTCGCATCCAAGTAGTGCTTGATAGCCACTTTGGAACGGAGCAATGTGGAAGGTTAAATGTTTTCTACGGAAGTTATCAGGGAAGCCGAATATAACCTTTAGTAGCAGGGAGCCCGTATAGTGAGCCCCTGGGCCTGGCGTTACTCCTTTAAAGGTAGTGTTGCTATGGCAAATTTTTGTTGGGTCTATCCCCATTTCGAGGACTGTATCCTGGTATATCAGGTTTAGACTGTTGCCACCGTCCATTAGGACTCGTGTGAAGTGGTATCCGTCAATTATTGGTTCTAATACCAGGGTAGCCCATCCTGCACGCCGGATACTTGCTGAGTAATCACGATGGTCGAAAGTGATCGGTTGAGACGACCAGTGGCAGGACTTCGCGGTGATAGGCCCTTGGGCATATTTTTCTGGGAGTGTCACTTTGTTTCTCCCCTAGATCACGTGTAACACGTTGACTGTTTTGACTTCTGGTGGAAACTTCTTTTGTTCCCCAGTGTCTTGCTTGAGAGGCTCATCCTCGTCTTTGCTTGGTGTATCCTCCCCCTTGTGTACGGCGTTGAGCTTGTCGGACTGCTTGAAGACCCAACATTCTCTGTGGGTATGATTAGCGGGTTTACCAGGGGTGCTATGGATCTGACATACTTGGTCCAGAATTTTGTTTAGGCTGGATAGTTCGTCTCTGGCGCCTTTAGAGGGCGGCTTTAGCTGATTTGGCCGAGAGCTTTTGAATCCGGCGTTTACTGTCGTGCTCTTTGTGTTGTCTTCTTTATTCCGGCGTTTGTTATTGTTGTTGCGCCGTGATTTCCAGTTTCCATCTCTAACTTCGGATGTACTAGGGTCGCTGATGCTGCATCTGGCTAGCCAACTATCCTCACCCGCGCAAAAGCGGGTCATGAGGCTTGTTGATGCTGCCATTGTTCTCGGCTTTTCTTGGCCGAGGTGTCTGGCAAGCCATTCGTCACGGACGCTATGCTTAAAAGCTGCCAAGGCTTCGGCGTCCGGACAATCGACTATTTGGTTCTTTTTAGTAAGAAACTTGTTCCAAAGCTTTCGGGCTGACTCTCCGGGCTGTTGAGTTATATGACTCAAATCGTCCTCGTCCGGAGGTCGGATGTAAGTCCCCTGAAAATTTGCCCGAAAAGCATCTTCGAGCTCTTCCCAGTTTCCAATGGAACTTTCGAGGAGGCTCTTAAGCCAGTGCCGAGCTGGCCCTTTGAGTTTGAGGGGTAAATACTTAATGGTGTGGAGGTCATCTCCTCGAGCCATATGGATATGGAGGATATAATCCTCAATCCAGACACCAGGGTCTGTTGTTCCGTCGTATGCCTCTATATTTACGGGTTTGAATCCCTTTGGAAATTCATGATCCAGCACCTCATTGGTGAAACATAGGGGGGTGCGGCACCCCTATATCCGGGTGTACCGCGTTCTTCGGATGTTTGTTGTGTTGCGTTGTATGCTGGAGCGCGCTTACGTGGTCCATAGATGGATCTGGTTGTGCCGTCCTTTTGATGCGAATCCTCGCGTGGGTCGCATATTGGCTTATGTGCGGCTTTGTTTGCCGCTCTATGTTGGCCATGAGGTCGCCTATCCGGACAGATGGCTGTTTTGATTTTTGGTTGTGGGGGAACTAAGGCCTCCTCATTGAATTCAGGTAGAAACTTCCGCTTCGGGTAGCTCTTGGTGAGGCGATTACCGCCATACTTCGCTACTGTGTTGAGTACTTTGGTCCATCTGATTTGGAGTGTGTCTTGTGCAGCCTTGAGCCTTTGCTTCTGCTTTTTTAGACTCCTCGCAGTGGCAACGAGCCTTTGATGGGCATTCTGTTGCTCCGGGTGTCTGTCTGGTATGACGTCATCTGGACTATGATCTTTGAGAGAGCCGGGTTGTTCGGCTTGATTCTCCGTGTTGCCATGGTCCAGCAATGGTTCCCCCTGCTCTAACGCTGGGTCTGTATGATCGTTGTTTCTGTCAAGGCGGGATTTGGGGCGGCTCTTACGCCGCCGTTTTGACTGCTTCTCGAGGGAACAACCCTTCGTTGCGTCCTTCCGTTCCTCGTCGTCGTTTTCCTTTGGTGTGTCCACCATGTATACATCACGTGGTGAAGTGGGCGTCCAGTGCCCTGTGGGCAGTGGTTCTTCTTCGCCTCCCGCATCGTTGTCCATACCGTTGATATCTTCGGAGTCGAAGTCGAGCATGTCGGTTAAGTCGTCGACAGTGGCTACCAAGTGGGTGGTGGGTGGGCCGCGAATTTCTTCGTCCTCCGCATCCCAGTCCTGCCGGACATAGTTCGGCCAGGATCCTCCTGACAAGGAGAGAGACCTTAATGAGTTCAGTATATCGCCGAGGGGCGAGTGCTGAAAGATATTCGCGGAGGTAAACTCCATGATCGGCGCCCAATCAGATTCGATAGGAACGGGCGCAGGCGGTTCGGAGTCCGTGGCCGGAGAAGGATCCGGCAGTTTAACAACACGGCTCTCGTGCAAGGTAAGGTCGACGTTCGGCTCGATCGCCGCTAAGGATAAGGCCTCTGCGGCGGGGTCCATGCACCCGTCCGTCGAAGGCGCAACTGGCTCCGAATTGAGGGTCGGAGCGGCTGCCGGTGCAATCTTAACACTGTCCGATGGTAGAGCTAAATCGTACTCATCGTGACCGCGTGACGCACAAGGAAGAGGCTCGAATCCGTCGAAGATCAAGTCTCCGCGGATATTAGCCGTGTAGTTTAAGCTTCCAAACCTGGCCTGGTGGCCAGGGGCATAACTTTCAATCTGCTCCAGATGGCCAAGAGAATTGGCCCGCAGTGCAAAGCCGCCGAACATGAAGATCTATCCGGGGAGAAAAGTCTCACCCTGGACTGCATCGCTATCGATGATAGTAGGAGCCATCAAGCCTAACGGCGACGACACAGAGGAACTCTCAGTGAAAGCACCAATGTCGGTGTCAAAACCGACGGATCTCGGGTAGGGGGTCCCGAACTGTGCGTCTAAGGCGGATGGTAATAGGAGGCAGGGGACACAATGCTTTACCCAGGTTCGGGCCCTCTTGATGGAGGTAAAACCCTATGTCCTGCTTGATTAATATTGATGATATGGGTAGTATAAGAGTAGATCTACCACGAGATCAGAGAGGCTAAACCCTAGAAGCTAGCCTATGGTATGACTGTATGTTGTCCTACGGACTAAAACCCTCCGGTTTATATAGACACCGGAGAGGTTAGGGTTACACAAGGTCGGTTACAGAGGAGATACACATATCCGTATTGGCTAGCTTGCCTTCCACACCAAGTAGAGTCCTATCCGGACATGAGACGAAGTCTTCAATCTTGTATCTTCAAAGTCTAACGGTCCAGCCAATGGATATAGTCCAGCTATCCGGAGACCCCCTAATCCAGGACTCCCACATGCATACTCAGGGAGAACACTTGTACCTTGAAATTTAGTGAGAGATCATCTTATAATGCTACCGTCAATCAAGCAAAATAAGATGCATAAAGGATAAACATCACATGCAATCAATATAAGTGATATGATATGGCCATCATCATCTTGTGCCTTTGATCTCCATCTCCAAAGCACCGTCATGATCACCATTGTCACCGGCGTGACACCTTGATCTCCATCATAGCATCGTTGTCGTCTCGCCAAATATTGCTTCTACGGCTATCGCTACCGTTTAGTGATAAAGTAAAGCAATTACAGGGCGATTGCATTGTATACAATAAAGCGACAACCATATGGCTCCTGCCAGTTGCCGATAACTCCGTTACAAAACATGATCATCTCATACAATAAAATATAGCATCATGCCTTGACCATATCACATCACAACATGCCCTGCAAAAACAAGTAGACGTCCTCTACTTTGTTGTTGCAAGTTTTACGTGGCTCCTACGGGCTGAGCAAGAACCGTTCTTACCTACGCATCAAAACCACAACGATATTTTGTCAAGTTAGTGATGTTTTAACCTTCAACAAGGACCGGGCGTATTCACACTCGGTTCAACTAAAGTTGGAGAAACTGACACCCGCCAGCCACCTCTGTGCAAAGCATGTTGGTAGAACTAGTCTCGCGTAAGCGTACACGTAATGTCGGCCCGAGCCGCTTCATCCAACAATACCGCCGACCAAAGTATGACATGCTGGTAAGCAGTATGACTTGTATCGCCCACAACTCACTTGTGTTCTACTCGTGCATATAACATCTACGCATAAACCTGGCTCGGATGCCACTATTGGGGAACGTAGTAATTTCAAAAAAATCCTACGCACACGCAAGATCATGGTGATGCATAGCAACGAGAGGGAAGAGTATCTTCCACGTACCCTCGTAGACCGTAAGCGGAAGCGTTATGAGAACGCGGTTGATGTAGTCGTATGTCTTCACGATCCGACCGATCCAAGTACCGAACGTACGACACCTTCAAGTTCAGCACACGTTCAGCTCGATAATGTCCCACGAACTCCGATCTAGCAGAGCTTCACAGGAGAGTTCCTTCAGCACGACGGCATGATGATGGTGATGATGTTGCTACCGACGCAGGGCTTCGCCTAAGCACCGCTACGATATGATCGAGGTGGATTATGGTGGAGGGGGGCACCGCACACGGCTTGGAACAATCAACTTGTGTGTCCTAGGGTGCCCCCTGCCCCCGTATATAAAGGAGCAAGGGGGGAGGCCGACCGGCCCTCTCTCTCTCCACTAAGGCCCATGTGGCCCATTACTTCTCCTGGGGGGTTCCAGTAACCCTCCGGCACTCTGGTTTTCTCCGAAATCACCCGGAACACTTCCGGTATTCGAATATAGTCGTCTAGTATATCAATCTTTATGTCTCGGCCATTTCGAGACTCCTCGTCATGTCCGTGATCACATCTGGGACTCCGAACTACCCTCGATACATCAAATCACATAAACTCATAATACAGATCGTCACCGAATGTTAAGCGTGCGGACCCTACAGGTTCGAGAACTATGTAGACATGACCGAGACACGTCTCCGGTCAATAACCAATAGCGGAACCTGGATGCTCATATTGGCTCCTACATATTCTATGAAGATCTTTATCGGTCAAACCACATAACCACATAAGTTGTTCCCTTTGTCATCGGTATGTTATTTGCCTGAGATTCGATCGTCGGTATCTCAATACCTAGCTCAATCTCGTTACCGGCAAGTCTCTTTACTCTTTTCCGTAATGCATCATCCCGCAACTAACTCATTAGTTGCATTGCTTGCAAGGCTTATAGTGATGTGCATTACTGAGAGGGCCCAGAGATACCTCTCCGACAATTGGAGTGACAAATCCTAATCTCGATCTATGCCAACTCAACAAGTACCATTGGAGACACCTATAGAGCACCTTTATAATCACCCAGTTATGTTGTGATGTTTGGTAGCACACAAAGTGTTCCTCCGGTAATCGGGAGTTGCATAATCTCATAGTCATAGGAACATGTATAAGTCATAAAGAAAGCAATAGCAGTAAACTAAAACGATCAAGTGCTAAGCTAACGGAATGGGTCAAGTCAATCACATCATTCTCCTAATGATGTGATCCCGTTTATCAAATGACAACTCATGTCTATGGTTAGGAAACATAACCATCTTTGATCAAAGAGCTAGTCGAGTAGAGGCATACTAATGACACTCTGTTTGTCTATGAATTCACACATGTATTATGTTTCTGGTTAATACAATTCTAGCATGAATAATAAACATTTATCATGAAATAAGGAAATAAATAATAACTTTATTATTGCCTCTAGGGCATATTTCCTTCAGGGAGTCCTACTAGGACTCCCAGTCCTGGTAGGATTCGCCCCCCCCCCCCTCTTATTCCTTCTTATGGAGGGGTAAAAGGGGGAAGGAGAGGGAGGAGGAGAATGAAAGGGGGCGCCGCCCCCTCCCCTAGTCCAATTCGGACTCCCATGGGGCGGGGGGCGGCCACCCCTTGTGGGATGCCTCCTCCTCTCTCCCCTATGGCCCATAGTGGCCCATTACTTTCCCCGGGGGGTTCCGGTAACCTCCCGGTACCCCGAAAAATACCCAAAACGATCCGGAACCGTTCCAGTGTCCGAATACTATCGTCCAATATATTAATCTTTACCTCTCGACCATTTTGAGACTCCTCATCATGTCCGTGATATCATCCAGGACTCTGAACATTCTTCGTTACCAAAACACATAACTCATAATACAAATCGTCATCGAACATTAAGCGTACGGACCCTACGGGTTCGAGAAGTAGACATGACCGAGACATATGTCCGGTCAATAACCAACAATGGAACCTGGATGCTCCTATTGGTTCCTACATATTCTACGAAGATCTTTATCGGTCATACCGTAACGACAACATACGTCATTCCCTTTGTCACCGGTATGCTACTTGCCCGAGATTCGATCGTTTGTATCGTCATACCTAGTTCAATCTCGTTACCAGTAACACTCTTTACTCGTTCCGTAATGCATCATCCCGTAACTAACTCATTAGTCACATTGCTTGCAAGGCTTATCATGATGTGCATTACCGAGAGGGCCCAGAGATACCTCTCCGATACTCGGAGTGACAAATCCTAATCTCGATCTATGCCAACCCAACAAACACCTTCAGAGACACCTGTAGAGCATCTTTATAATCACCCAGTTATGTTGTGACGTTTGGTAGCACACAAGGTGTTCCTCCGGTATTCAGGAGTTGCATAATCTCATAGTCAAAGGAATATGTATAATTCATGAAGAAAGCAATAGTAATAAAAGTTAACGATCATTATGCTAAACTAATGGATGGGTCTAGTCCATCACATCATTCTCTAATGGTGTGATCCCGTTCATGAAATCACAACACATGTCTATGGTCAGGAAACTTAACCATCTTTAACTAACGAGCTAGTCAAGTATAGGCATACTAGGGACACTATGTCTTGTCTATGTACTCACACATGTATCAAGTTTCTGGTTAATACAATTCTAGCATGAATAATAAACATTTATCATGATATAAGGAAATATAAATAACAACTTTATTATTGCCTCTAGGGCATATTTCCTTCAGTCTCCCACTTTCACTAGAGTTAATAATCTAGATTACATTGTAATGATTCTAACACCCATGGAGTCTTGGTGCTGATCATGTTTTGCTCATGGAAGAGGCTTGGTTAACGGGTCTGCAACATTTAGATCCATATGTATTTTGCAAATCTCTATGTCTCCCTCCTTGACTTGATCGCAGATGGAGTTGAAGTGTCTCTTGATGTGTTTGGTTCTCTTGTGAAATCTGGATTCCTTCGCTAAGGCAATTGTTCCAGTATTGTCACAAAAGATTTTCATTGGACCCGATGCACTAGGTATTACACCTAGATCGGATATGAACTCCTTCATCCAGACTCCTTCATTTGCTGCTTCTGAAGCAGCTATGTACTCCGCTTCACATGTGGATCCTGCCACGACGCTCTACTTGGAACTGCACCAACTGACAGCTCCACCATTCAATATAAATACGTATCCGGTTTGCGACTTAGAGTCATCTGGATCAGTGTCAAAGCTAGCATCAACGCAACCATTTACGACAAGCTGTTTGTCACCTCCATAAACGAGAAACATATCCTTAGTCCTTTTCAGGTATTTCAGGATGTTCTTGACCATTGTCCAGTGATCCACTCCTGGATTACTTTGGTACCTCCCAGCTAAACTTATAGAAAGGCACACATCAGGTGTGGTACACAACATTGCATACATGATAGTACCTATGGCTGAGGCATAGGGAATGACTACCATTTTCTCTCTATCTTCTGTAGTGGTTGGGAATTGAGTCTGACTCAACTTCACACCTTGTAACACAGGCAAGAACCCTTTTTTGACTGGTCCATTTCGAACTTCTTCAAAACTTTATCAAGGTACGTGCTTTGTGAAAGTCCAATTAAGTGTCTTGATCTATGTCTATAGATCTTGTTGTCGAATATATAAGCAGATTCACCAAGGTCTTTCATTGAAAAATTCGTATTCAAGTATCCTTTTATGTTATCCAGAAATTCTGTATTATTTCCAATCAACAATATATCATCCACATATAATATTAGAAATGCTACAGAGCTCCCACTCACTTTCTTGTAAATACAGGCTTCTCCAAAAGTCCGTATAAAACCATATGTTTTGATCACACTATCAAAACGTATATTCCAACTCCGAGAGGCTTGCACCAGTCCATAAATGGATCGCTGGAGCTTGCATACTTTGTTAGCACATTTAGGATCAACAAAAACCTTTTGGTTGCATCATGTACAACTCTTCTTTAAGAAATCCATTAAGGAATGCAGTTTGGACGTCCATTTGCCAAATTTCATAATCATAAAAAGCGGCAATTGGTAACATGATTCGGACAGACTTAAGCATCGGTACGGGTGAGAAGGTCTCACCGTAGTCAACTCCTTGAACTTGTCGAAAACCTTTCGCAACAAGTGGAGCTTTGTAGACAGTAACATTACCATCAGCGTCAGTCTTCTTCTTGAAGATCCATTTATTTTCTATGGCTTGCCGATCATCGGGCAAGTCAACCAAAGTCCATACTTTGTTCTCATACATGGATCCCATTTCAGATTTCATGGCCTCAAGCCATTTCACGGAATCTGGGCTCATCATCGCTTCCTCATAGTTCGTAGGTTCGTCATGGTCTAGTAACATGACTTCCAGAACAGGATTACCATACCACTCTGGTGCGGAACATACTCTGGTTGACCTACGAGGTTCGGTAGTAACTTGATTTGAAGTTTCATGATCATCATCATTAACTTCCTCACTAGTTGGTGTAGGCATCACTGGAACTGATTTCTGTGATGAACTACTTTCCAATTCGGGAGAAGGTACAACTACCTCATCAAGTTCCACTTTCCTCCCACTCACTTCTTTCGAGAGAAACTCCTTCTCTAGAAAGGATCCATTCTCAGCAACAAATATCTTGCCTTTGGATCTGTGATAGAAGGTGTACCCAACAGTTTCTTTTGGGTATCCTATGAAGACACACTTCTCTGATTTGGGTTCGAGCTTATCAGGCTGAAGCTTTTTAACATAAGCATCGCAACCCCAAACTTTAAGAAACGACAGCTTAGGTTTCTTGCCAAACCAGAGTTCATATGGTGTCGTCTCAACGGATTTAGATGGTGCCCTATTTAACGTGAATGCAGCTGTCTCTAATGCATAAGCCCAAAATGATAGTGGTAAATCGGTAAGAGACATCATAGATCACACCATATCTAATAAAGTATGGTTATGACCCTCGGACACACCATTACGCTGGGGTGTTCCAGGTGGCGTGAGTTGTGAAACTATTCCACATTGTTTTAAATGAAGACCAAACTCGTAACTCAAATATTCGCCTCCACGATCGGATCATAGAAACTTTATTTTCCATTTCACTCTGAAATTCTTTGAACTTTTCAAACATTTCAGAGTTATGTTTCATTAAGTAGATATACCCATATCTGTTCAAATCATCTGTGAAGGTCAGAGAATAACGATACCCACCGCGAGCCTCAATACTCATGGGACGGCATACATCAGTATGTATTATTTCCAATAAGTCAGTGTCTCGCTCCATTGTTCCAGAGAATGGAGTTTTAGTCATCTTGCCCATGAGGCATGGTTCGCAATCATCAAGTGACTCATAATCAAGTGATTCCAAAAGCCCATCAACATGGAGTTTCTTCATGCGCTTTACACCAATATGACCTAAACGGCAGTGCCACAAATAAGTTGCACTATCATTATTAACTTTGCATCTTTTGGCTTCAATATTATGAATATGTGTATCACTACGATCAAGATTCAAGAAAAATAGACCACTCATCAAGGGTGCATGACCATAAAAGATATTACTCATATAAATAGAACAACCATTATTCTTTGATTTAAATGAATAACCGTCTTGCATCAAACAAGATCCATATATTGTGTTCATGCTCAACGCTGGCACCAAATAACAATTATAGATGTCTAAAACTAATCCAGAAGGTAGATGTAGATGTAGCGTGTTGACGGCGATCACATCGACCTTGGAACCATTTCCGACGCACATCGTCACCTCGTCCTTAGCCAATCTTCGTTTAATCTGTAGCCCCTGTTTCGAGTTGCAAATATGAGCAACATAACCAGTATCAAATACCCAGGCGCTACTAGGAGCATTAGTAAGGTACACATCAATAACATGTATATCAAATATACCTTTCACTTTTTCATTCTTCTTATCCGCCAAGTACTTGGGGCAGCTCCGCTTCCAGTGACCAGTCCCTTTGCAGTAGAAGCACTCAGTTTCAGGCTTAGGTCCAGACTTGGGCTTCTTCCCGGGATCAGCAACTTGCTTGCTATTCTTCCTGAACTTCCCCTTGTTCCCTTTGCCCTTTTTCTTGAAACTACTGGTCTTGTTAACCATCAACACTTGATGCTCCTTCTTGATTCCTACCTCCGCAGCCTTTAGCATTGCGAAGAGCTCGGGAATTGTCTTTTTCATCCCTTGCATATTATAGTTCATCATGAAGCATTTATACCTTGGTGGCAGTGATTGAAGAACTCTGTCAATGACACTATCATCAGGAAGATTAACTCCCAACTGAGTCAAGTGGTTATGGTACCCAGACATTCCGAGTATGTGTTCACTAACAGAAATATTCTCCTCCATCTTGCAGCTATAGAATTTGTTGGAGCCTTCATATCTCTCAACTCGGGCATTTGCTTGAAATATTAACTTCAACTCCTGGAACATCTCATATGGTCCATGACGTTCAAAACATCTTTGAAGTCCCGATTCTAAGCCATAAATCATGACACACCGAACTATCGAGTAGTCATCATATTTAGCTTGCCATACGTTCATAACGTCAGGAGTTGCTCCTGCAGCAGGCCTTGCACCTAGCGGTGCATCAAGGACGTAATTCTTTTGTGCAGCAATGAGGATAATCCTCAAGTTACGGACCCAGTCCGTGTAGTTTCTACCATCATCTTTCAACTTAGCTTTCTCTAGGAACGCATTAAAATTCAAGGGAACAGTAGCATGGGCCGTTGATGTCGCTTGAAGCTACGTCGGTATTTCCCCAAAGAGGAAGGGATGATGCAGCATAGCGGCAGTAGGTTTTTCCCTCAGATATGAAACCAAGGTTATTGAACCAGTAGGAGAACCAAGCAACACAACGTAAACATCACCTACACAACACAAATAACAAATACTCGCAATCCGGCGTGTAAAAGGGGTTGTCAATCCCTTTCATGTAACGGTGCCAGAAATTGGCAAACGGACGTGAGAGAGTTGTAAATATTGATAGATCGAACGCCAAATAAAATAAATTGCAGCAAGGTATTTTGTATCTTTGGTTTAGTAGATATGAAAATAAAAGGCAAATAAAATAAATGGAAAGGCAAATAATATGAGAAAGAGACCTGGGAGCCATAGGTTTCACTAGTGGCTTCTCTCGAGAAAAATAGCAAATGGTGGGTAAACAAATTACTGTTGGGCAATTGATAGAACTTCAAATACTCATGACAATATCTAGGCAATGATCATTATATAGGCATCACGTCCAAGATTAGTAGACCGACTCCTGCCTGCATCTACTACTATTACTCCACACATCGATCGCTATCCAGCATGCATCTAGTGTATTAAGTTCATGGAGAAACGGAGTAATGCAATAAGAACGATAACATGATGTAGACAAGATCTATGTATATAGAGATAGACCCCATCATTTTATCCTTAGTAGCAATGATACATACATGTCGGTTCCCTTTCTGTCACTGGGATCAAGCACTGTAAGATCGAACCCACTACAAAGCACCTCTTCCCATTGCAAGATAAATAGATCAAGTTGGCCAAACAAAATCTGTCGTGGAATTGTCACGGCAGATGTCCTTAGTGTCAGGACTTAGTCGCGAGGCGAACGCATCTATGTGGTAGCTTGAGAGGGGTTGAGTGGGACGAGAGACGCAGGGCGGATCAACACGCAAGACAAGGATTTAGACAACTTCGGGCCCCGGGAAACATCATCCGGTAATAGCCCTACATGTTGTTTGAGGCTAGGTCTCATTATCATCACGAGGGAGTCGCCGTAAACCGGCTTTCCTCTTTGTGTCTAGCCCTAGATATTGTTTCTTCTTGCTCCTCCCTCTTTGGGGAGCCCTGCCCCTCCTTATATATGTAAAAGGGGCGGTTTACATGTGGAGTCCTATTAGGATTAGGACTAGTCTATCTCTAATACAAACCGGATACAAGTCCTGGTCTTAACTCCTTGTAAGGTAAATATTCCTCATGCCTTTCCTCTTAAACCGGCCCACCATAGTATGAACCAGCCTTCTGGGCCATGGGCCTCGTCATCCATCTGACC
>NC_041388.1:118783913-118789739 GCF_002162155.2 Triticum dicoccoides | reverse complement strand
CCGGGCGGGTAGCCGGTGAACCGCCAAGCTCCGAGCGGGTTACCAGTGAGTCATCCAGTCCGGCCGGTTTATACTTCCGGCCGGTTTACGCCACGGGGTATACCCCCGAGATTAGCCCCCAGTTTAATTTGGATTTATCCATGTTAAACTGATCCTGTAAAACAAATACAAGAACAAATTTGATAGATTATGCTCTGGGTTAAGAATTCTTGTAAACCGGCATCTGAGCATCCTTAATTCCTTGCCATTTCCTTCTAAAAAATCCAGGTCAATAAGCCAACTTCATAATCAATTTGCCGACATTGGTTTGTCACCGAGAAATACTCTGATATTCAGCCGGTTTGATGATGTAAAATTTGTCGGTTTAATATTACCAAAAATGGCCGGTTTATAAATATTGATGGCACCAGATCATAATTGTTATCAACACCGGGTCATGTAATTGATCTTCCTGATTTGCTCAAAACTGATAAAAAGAAGATGTTCCTCCTTTATATGCATAATACCTGTAGCCCCCAAGTCTTAAGAGGAGAACGTAGTGATAACTTAAGACTTGCTCCAATAAGTGTTTCAACCTTGAAGAAATCCGGTTTGTTCATCTCAATACTGAATACTCCATATATGTAGCCCCCAAGTGCCGGGTTGTCATGCTTGCAGCAACCTGGGACTTGTAATTACTTGATGCTCATAAAAACTTCAACCAGTGTAGCCCCCAAGGGCCGGGTCATTATGCAATAATGAGCAGGGACTTTGTAAGTATAATCTTGTAAACTTTGAACAGCAATGTGTAGCCCCCAAGGGCCGGCTTATTATAATATGATGAGTCGGGTCTTCAATAAGACTAGTAAAAATGACTTTGCATTAGCCCCCAAGTGTCATGGTGCATGCTTGCAGCGACATGAGACTTGCATGTAATCTCAATTTGAATAATGTAGCCCCCAAGTGTCGGGTTGTAAGCCTGCAGCGACTTGGGACTATTCCTTCCATTGTATAATAAATCATATCCTTTGATAAGAGAGTAGACATTGCGCTATAGCGACTTTGAAAACCTTAATAATAAAAATCCAGCCATGTTAGCTATTCAAGATAATATAATCCGGTATGAAAACCTTATTCATTCAACATCATAATGAAATTTCAGCCAAGTTTGGCTATTTGAATAATATAACCCAATGATTTATAAGCGCATGATTCCAATGGCGCAATCCAAATATATACTGGCGACTTATAGTCCTAAGCCAGGCCGGTTTAATAAACACCGGTGATTTATAATCATGCTTTATTCAACCTGTTTCTGCATACAACAAGTTTAAAGTGTCCTGGCGGTTTACCACCGGACGGGTCATAATGCCCAACATATAACCTGGGTTTATAACCAAGGCTGCATTTAGAATAATCAAATATGAAATATATCATACCTGTGACATTGAATCACATCGTTGGTTTACCAACTTCTTTTTTTTAGTAAGGGTGATAACCCAAATCTCGAGTACTGATAACTCCTTCCATATTGTGCCGGTTTATGATAAAACTGTGCCGGGTTATAATAAACACCATGTTACTCCATAAGAGGATGTTAACAACACGGATCAAACCGGTCAAATAGTCTCCGGATTGACGTGAACTGTGTTCCGTCAATTGATTGGTTAAAAAACTTTTGTCGGTTTAAAGAACACAATAAAAAGCAAAAAAAAACCTTCAAAGAAAAGTGTGAAGCAAAAGAAAAGTTTTATTTAAGCTGATCAAATGGTGTTACCATGGCTAAACACGACCAAGTTCCCGTTAGGTGTAACTATGGTTCTAGTCAGCCAGGTCCCCAGATGAAATCGTGGCATTTATGCCGACCAAATGGCGTGGTCATGGTTCGGGTTCGACCAAGCCCCCAAGTGATTCTGTGGCCTTAGGTCGATCAAGAGGCGTGACTGGTTCAGACATGACCTAGTACCCAAGTGATCTGGTGGCTTTCGCCTATCAAGAGGCATGGTATTGATTCGGACACGACCAATCCTCCAAGTGATATAACGCGATGCTTTTAGCAAAGCGAACTCAAGGGGTAAACCGGAGGCCGCTTTAGAGCAAGTCCGTGTAACCTCACATGATGTAAAAGAACAGAGACCCCACTTTATGAAGCAGAAGCCCCCATGTGATCAATAATATGTTAGGCCAGTAAGGCGGGATACCCATGTTTGAACCGTGCATCATGGCAGAAGGTCCTCTTTGGCAATTTTTAACTTTTTGCAAGAGATAAATTCTTCTTGAACCGGGATCTTGAACCGGATATTGAGAGCTTCAAAGCTTTGTGGGAGACATCTTTCCCTTGAACCGGATTTTAAACCGGAATCTTCATTTTCAGCCGGAAAATTTTCTAACGGCCTTTAAACCCGAACTTGTGAGAAGTTAATTTCTTTTTGAACCGGACATTGTTAAACCGGATTTGAGCGCTTCAGAGCTTTGTTGGAGAACAGACTTCCCTTGAACCGGACTGTAAACTGGATATTTGAGAGCTTCAGTCAGACTGACTTCCCTTGAGCCGGATTTTAAACCGGAATCCTTTCTGATGACCTGGATCTTCTTCTTTGAGCCGGGATTTTGTAACTGTCATATACTTTCTAAACCGGAAAATTTCTGACGGCCTTTAAACTTTCATCAATATAACAGTAGCCTCCGGGACTGGGTTATCCTTCCCTCCATCGTCCTGGGGTTTTTAAATTTGCTGAAACTGGCAATATTCGCTGAGTCATGTCATCGTAGCCCCCGAGTCTCAAAGGTGACTCGAGGAGTTGGCTTGAGGCTCTCCATATTTGACCGTGATATAAACCGCCATAACTTGTATATCATTGGCGTTGATAGCACGATGTGAATCCATAGAAGGTTGAGGTGACTGCGGCGGGTTGTAAATGATCCCATATGAGCCGTGTCAGCAACTCGGCCAATTGTTCCTTCCAACTGGCGATTTGAAGTTAATCAAAACTGTAGTGGTGGCGACTTGTGCGCCTGCCCATTGAACCATCAGTGCAAACGGCGGTTGATGATAATTTATCTCCAATTTGAAAGAAAACCGGGCTACCCAAGCTGTGACTTGCTCATATCCAATAAACAGCTCATGCAGACAGGTGCGGCCCGGTATGTTGATGTAGACCAGGCCGCGGGAGCGGACGACAAAGATGACCGCAGCATCACAGGCGGCACAGACAGATGAGTCGGACACGGGGTAGTAAGCTGGTGCGGACGAGGAGAGTCGGCACTGGTGTTCTAAACCGGTGCGGACGCATGAACCGGCCGCGGGCATTGTAAACCGGCGCGGACGGAGAGTTGGCCACGGGCATTTGTAAATCGGCGCGAACGGGCGAGTCAATCGCAGGTGCGGTAAACCGTGCGGATGGGCGAGTCAACCAGGTTGTTTTGATGTAGTGAACAATTGTCCTGCATCAAAAAACATTGCAAACCAGAGTAATTGTTCTTTGATAGAAAACAATGTATGCTAATAAAGTTTAAACAGATAGGTACCACCTGGTTGTTCGGATGATGGATGATCCATTCAACGCAACAGAGGCGGCTCAGGCAGACCGACGACTCAATATAGCCCGGGCGGCTCAACACGGCAGAAGCGGCTCAACGCGGCCCCGGCGGCTCAACACAGCAGCGAAACGGAGGCATCACCATGGCGGCGGCTCAGAAACTACAGCGGCAGTGCTTTTCAGACGGGAGAGGCGGCGACTTGAACAGCTTGAAACGGACACGAGTCGACATGGGGGTAGACGGCTGCTCAAGCCGGTGACTTGTAGCCCGAGGCATCGCGGCTCAGAGGCAGGGCGACTTGAGGCCGCAGGGTGAGAGCGACAGCGGCTCGCGGCGAGGGTCAGGCCCGCGGTACCGGAGATGTCTTTTGCAGTGAACAATTGTCCTGCATATCAAATCAAAGTAATTGTTCTTTGATGAAAACAATATGTACTAAAATTAGATAGAAAAAATAGCACCTGATATATTGTGTCAGATGAACGTGGATGTTGATTCTGAATAATGCCGGACGCAGCTCCACGTGACCTCTCCACCTTGGTCTCTTTCTTTTTCTTTGTCTTGATATGATGAAGACACGGCAGTGGCCCTTGATCTCCACGTATAAGTAATACCAGTAGTAACGCACTTGCAACACGAATGCTTTGCGGTATGCCTTCGGGTGCACTCTGCGTGAAGGAGACGGCGGCGTGTGTCGCAACCGTTGACCACACCGACAACGCCGGCTAAACGCACGGCAGCAGGGGTAGCGGCTCAGTGACTCCAGCGCAGCGTGGCCGACTTAATATGATTTGAAGACGGGGCCACTCAGTCGAGAAGAAAATGAGGCGACTCGAAGCAGGTGCGAAGTGGGCAAGGGTGGCGGTTCACCGCCGAGGCTGAGCCGGCAAAGGCCTTTGGACGACGGCTGCTCAACCCAAGGTCGAATGGAAGCGGCTCGGCAACGCCGGATCCTAGCAAATACAGAGCAGCAGCTCAACACACGGCGACTTACAACTTCAGTAACAGCAGCAGCAGGGCGGCTTGCAGGTGGCTCCGTGGAGATGAAGCGAAACATCGGCGTCTACTTGGCACGCTGACGGCCTGGAGGAGGCCTAGTGGAGGCGGCTCGGAGGTGCACCGGCGTGGGCGGAGCCCAGCGGCAGAGGCAAAACAGCAGGGTCGTAGAGTCCGCGTCGATCCCCGTGTCTCCATGCTCATCCAGGTCGTTGTCAGTTTGCCATCCCCGATCCGAGTCCTCCAGGTCATGGGCTCGTGCCCCTTTTTTCTTTTTTTTAATATCAGATCGGATTAAACAATTTGCAACCGGCCGCCGGCTTCCATCCATAGATAGGATAAAGAATCAGAACCGTACTAGGATTAGTACTAGTCAAATTTGAGATTTGATCACGTGAACTACTACTCAAAGTAGTATTTTCCTTCGATCTTCACTCCATGTTTGTAATAGCAGCAGCAACAGCATATACTGATATGATTCGGGTCTTGATGCACACGTATACGGCCATATGTACGAGCGCCCGGGTGATTACGCGTGCGCGTTTGTGCTATTGGTGACCCGGCGATTTGATGCATAGGTGCAGAAACGAATATCGATTTTCTCTTGGTCTCGATGTATCGCGGCGGCGGGTGCGCAAACACAACCCTAATTTCCCTTGATCTCAAACTTGTATACACCGGATCCAAACTTAATCATGCTCCTGATCACAAAACAACAAATTTGTCGGCTCTTCCTCATCTGACGAATTTGCAAGCTTCTCGATCCTTAGGAGAGATCCCTTCAAGAGCTCAACACCACCGTGCGCAGGCCCCACGGTGGGCGCCAACTGTCGTGGAATTGTCACGGCAGATGTCCTTAGTGTCAGGACTTAGTCGCGAGGCCAACGCATCTATGTGGTAGCTTGAGAGGGGTTGAGTGGGATGAGAGACGCAGGGCGGATCAACACGCAAGACAAGGATTTAGACGGCTTCGGGCCCCGGGAAACATCATCCGGTAATAGCCCTACATGCTGTTTGAGGCTAGGTCTCATTATCATCACGAGGGAGTCGCCGTAAACCGGCTTTCCTCTTTGTGTCTAGCCCTAGATATTGTTTCTTCTTGCTCCTCCCTCTTTGGGGAGCCCTGCCCCTCCTTATATATGTAAAAGGGACGGTTTACATGTGGAGTCCTATTAGGATTAGGACTAGTCTATCTCTAATATAAACCGGATACAAGTCCTGGTCTTAACTCCTTGTAAGGTAAATATTCCTCATGCCTTTCCTCTTAAACCGGCCCACCATAGTATGAACCGGCCTTCTGGGCCATGGGCCTCG
>NC_041388.1:118778263-118783730 GCF_002162155.2 Triticum dicoccoides | reverse complement strand
ATACTTCTGGCCGGTTTATGCCACGGGGTATACCCCCGACAAAACCCAAATATCGGAGAAGAAATACAAGGCTATAAGCAATCATGCATATAAGAGATCAAAGAAACTCAAACACTTTCATGGATATAAAAAGATAGATCTAATCATAAACTCAAAGTTCATCTGATCCCAACAAACACACTTTGAAAAGAGTTACATCATATGGATCTCCAAGAGACCATTGTATTGAGAATCAAACAAGAGAGAGGAAGTCATCTAGCTACTAACTACAGACCCGAAGGTCTACAAAGAACTACTCACGCATCATCAGGCATGCACCAATGGAAGTGGTGAACCCCTCCGTGATGGTGTCTAGATTGGATCTGGTGGTTCTGGACTCTGCGGTGGCTGGAATTGATTTTTGTCGACTCCCCTAGGGTTTCTGGAATATTGGGGTATTTATATAGCAAAGAGGCGGTCCGGGGGGCACCCGAGGTGGGCACAACCCACCAGGGCGCGCCTAGGCCTCCAGGCGCGCCCTGGAGGGTTGTGCTCTCCTCGGAGCACCCCCCCCCCCAGACGTAGCCTTGGCCCATTAGGTGTCTTCTGGTCCATAAAAAACCACCCTAAAGTTTTGTTGCATTTGGACTCCGTTTGGTATTGATTTTCTGCGATGTAAAAAACATGAAAAAAACAGCAACTGGCACTTGGCACTATGTCAATAGGTTAGTACCAAAAATGATATAAAATGACTATAAAATGATTATAAAACATCCAAGATTGATAATATAATAGCATGGAACAATCAAAAATTATAGATATGTTGGAGAAGTATCAGCCATTGATCTACAACATAGATATGCAAAAACTATCAGGACCAAGTTCATGATAAATTTAAGTTCACTTAATCATATTACTAAAGAACTCCCACTTAGATAGACATCCCTCGAGACATCTAAATGATCAAGTGATCCATATCAACTAAACCATGTCCGATCATCACGTGAGATGGAGTAGTTTTCAATGGTGAACATCTCTATGTTGATCATATCTACTATATGATTCATGTTCGACCTTTCGGTCTTAGTGTTACGAGGCCATGTTTGTACATGCTAAGCTCGTCAAGTTTAACCTGGGTATTCTGCATGTGCAAAACTGTCTTACACACGTTGTATGTGAACGTAGAGCTTATCACACTCGATCATCACATGGTGTCTCGGCACGACGAACTATTGCAACGGTGCATACTCAGGAAGAACACTTATACCTTGACATTTAGTGAGGGGTCATCTTATAATGCTACCGCCGTACTAAGCAAAATAAGATACATAAAAGATAAACATCACATGTAATAAAATATGTGACATGATATGGCCATCATCATCTTGTGCTTTTGATCTCCATATCCAAAGCACCGTCATGATCTTCATCATCACCGGCTTACACCTTGATCTCCATCGTAGCATCGTTGTCGTCTCGCCAACTATTGCTTCTACGACTATCACTAACGCATAGTGATAAAGTAAAGCAATTACATGGCGATTGCATTTCATACAATAAAGCAACAACCATAAGGCTCCTGCCAGTTGCCGATAACTTTTACAAAACATGATCATCTCATACAATAACGTATATCTCATCATGTCTTGGCCATATCACATCACAACATGCCCTGCAAAAACAAGTTAGACGTCCTCTACTTTGTTGTTGCAAGTTTTACGTGGCTGGTATGGGCTTCTAGTAAGAATCCTTCTTACCTACACATCGAAACCACAACGATTTTCCGTCAAGTGTGTTGTTTTAACCATCAACAAGGACCAGACGTAGTCAGATTCGATTCAACTAAAGTTAGATAAACAGACACCTGCCTGCCACTTTTATGAAAAACAAGTTGCATGTCTGTCGATGGAACCGGTCTCATGAATGTGGTCATGTAAGGTTGGTCCGGGCCGCTTCATCCAACAATACCGCCGAATCAAAATAAGACGTTGGTGGTAAGTAGTATGACTATGATCGACCACAACTCTTTGTGTTCTACTCGTGCATATCATCTACGCATAGAGCTGGCTCGGATGCCACTATTGGGGAACGTAGCATGCAATTTCAAAAAAAAATCCTATGATCACGCAAGATCCATCTAGGAGATGCATAACAACGAGAAGGGGAGAGTGAAGGAAATATGCCCTAGAGGCAATAATAAAGTTGTTATTTATATTTCCTTATATTATGATAAATGTTTACTATTCATGCTAGAATTGTATTAACCGAAAACTTGATACATGTGTCGATACATAGACAAAACACAGTGTCCCTAGTAAGCCTCTACTAGACTAGCTCGTTAATCAAAGATGGTTAAGTTTCCTAACCATAGACATGTGTTGTCATTTGATGAACGGGATCACATCATTGGGAGAATGATGTGATGGACAAGACCCATCCGTTAGCTTAGCATAATGATCGTTAAGTTTTATTGTTATTGCTTTCTTCTTTTTGATTAAGGTTTTATTAGTTTATTACTCGAAACTAAATCAAGGATTTTAAGGATACTTATACATATTCCTTTGACTATGAGGTTATACAACTTCCGAATATCGGAGGAATACCTTGTGTGCTATCAAAAGTCACAACGTAACTAGGTGATTATAAAGATGCTCTATAGGTATCCCCGAAGGTGTTTGTTGCGTTGGCATAGACCGAGACTAGGATTTGTCACTCCGAGTATCGGAGAGGTATCTCTGGGCCCTCTTGGTAATGCACATCATAATAAGACTTGCAAGCAATGTGACTAAAGAGTTAGTTGCGGGATGATGCATTATGGAACGAGTAAAGAGACTTACGGTAATGAGATTGAACTAGGTATGAAGATACCGACGATCGAATCTCGAGCAAGTAACATGCCGATGACAAAGGGAATAACGTATGTTGTCATTATGGTACGACCGATAAAGATCTTCGTATAATATGTGGGAACCAATATGAGCATCCAGGTTCTGCTGTTGGTTATTGACCGAAGAGGTGTCTCAGTCATATCTACATAGTTCTCGAACCCGTAGGGTCCGCACGCTTAACGTTCGATGACGATTTTGTATTATATGAGTTATGTGATTTGGTGACAGAATGTTGTTTGGAGTCCCGGATGAGATCACGAACATGACGAGGAGTCTCGAAATGGTTGAGAGGTAAAGATTCATATATAGGACGATAGTATTCGGACACCGGAAGTGTCCTGGGGGTACCGAATACGTATTGGGTCACCGGAAGGGATTGCATGCTACCCCCGCAAGCTATATGGGCCTAATGGGCCAAGAGTTGGACAGACCAGTCCCAAAAGGGGCTGGTGCGCCCCCTATAGGCTGAATATGAGAAGGAAAGGAAGGGAAGGGAGAAGGAAAGGGGAGGATTCGGCCTCCCCCTTTCCTTCCCCTCCCCCCTCTCTTTCCTTCCCCCTTCGATGGATATGGAAGGAGGGAGGATGGCTTGGAGGAGGCGCCCAAGTAGGATTACTCCTACTTGGGGCGCCCCTTGCAGCCCCTCTCCCTCTCCCACCTATATATATATAGGCAAAATTGTGTCTACAATAGCTTGCTACAGACACAGCTATCACAGCCACAAACCTACGCCCCGTGATTCGTGCTGAGTGTGTGTGAGAGAGAAAATAAGGAGGGTTTTGGGGAGTTTCTGCGGTCGGTTTGCCTGACAAAGGCTGCAGCTGTGGGGGGCAGTATCAGTGGTCCAGTTGTTTGCGACAGGGAAGTGACGAGGACAAGACCCATGTGACCAGCCAGATGGAACCTCTAGCCATAAGGAAAAATAGATGCGACCAAAATAAGATGACGTCCCATGCAACAAGTACTTCAAAGAGGGGGTCCTTCTGCACATCAGGAGGGCAAGCTACCGAGCCCACCGGGCATGCTACTACCTACTCTACTCTTGATTAGTACCTATGCACATGTGCTTGTGTTTTCCATCTCGTGGAACTGGAATAGAATTTGCGAAGGGATGATGTCCCACCTCCACGGAACCGTCAAAACTGTACTTGGAACCGGACATTGAAACCCTGAAGCCCCGTCGATAGGACGACCGAACCGGACGCCCATCATACCACCCTGCGAACCATTTTTATGTGAAAAGGGGCTGACGTGAAGACCAATAAAAGGTTGAACCGCTTGATCACTACCATGGAACCGGAGGATCACAAGGTGAAGTCCCGGTCAATGGGACGATGGAACTGAGCGACAACCATGCCAACCCACCAACCATTTTTTTGAAGATTTGCCCATCGAAATACCAACAAAAGGGTGGACCGCTTGACCGCCATCGCTGAACTAGAGGACGAAAATGTGAAGCCCCATTCAACGGGACGATGGAACCGGCAACCCACGAACCCTTCTTTTATGTAAAGGGAAGGGCCGAAAGACCAACAAAAGGTTGGAACCAGCAACCTGCTAACCGCTCGATCACTGCCGTGGAACCGGATGATGAAAATCTGAAGCCCCAGTAAACACAAAGACTGAACAGGCCGCCGCCCATACCACACCACAAACCGGTTTTTTTCTTTTTACATACAGCTACCTGTACGTGTGCGTTTCCATAGGTAGGCGTACTTACAAACCAGCGCTCAGGTATTTAGAAACATATACATATGTACAGGCCGTATAGACATTGCTGAAGTTTTTGATACGTACATGTACTAGCTAACACTTGAGCAGCTTTGCACACATACATAGCTGAAAATGGGAAACATCCCAGGTTCCACACAACGCTGTTGTAGGTTCGCTCGAAGGATGTGTTTGGACCCGTCACGTCGAATGAACCGAACCTACGCTCTGTAGTCCATGTATGTCACGTGCAAGAATACGAGGCTGTAACTTGTTGTCGTATGCAGCGGAACCTGCACAAGTTTTTTTCTTAAGGCGTGGAACCTGGAATAGACATGCTCGTGATAGCAAAACAATGGAAAGCTTGGACTTGGACCATAGGCCGCAGGCTTTTGTCAGCCCGTGAAGCATAAAGTGGTCAGTACTTGGCCTGCCACCCCACCTCCAATAATTCATCAAAGAGATTGAATATAGAATCGGACCACGCACTTAGTTCGAATCACGAGGCAACACCAACGGTTCTGATAGCTATTTCTGGAGCAAGCTATGATAGAAAATCCCTCTCCTATATATATATAGGGTGGGTCTATTATGATAACACCCTTAAGAGTCTTATTCTGCACACCGAATCGCTTATTCTGCTAACACCTCTCTCCGTACCGCACCACGAACCGAACCACCCCACTGCCACTAACAAAGCCCACCCCCAGCTCCCGCACGACACCCATCTCCCTCTTCCCCCGATCCAAACCCCCACCTCCCTCCACCTTCTACCGGCGTCGCCGCCGCCAGAGCACCACCTCACCTTCTCCCACCATTCCCCCGCCTCGCCCCCACCTTCCTCCACCGCGCCCACCCCGGCGAGCCCCGCCGCGCCACGGCTCCACCAC
>NC_041388.1:118772086-118778017 GCF_002162155.2 Triticum dicoccoides | reverse complement strand
GCCACGCCGGATCCATGCCTCGCCGGACACCCGCGACGCCCCGCCGCCGGATCCAGCCCCTCCGGTCCGCCCCCTCCGGCCAGCACCACTGCCTCCTCCCCATCCATGGCGATCTCCCCGCCACAGCAACCTCTCCCTGTGCTGGATCCGGTGGGATCTACCTCCATCGCGTCCTGCCTGGACCCCCGCCGCTGCGGCTGAGGCAGCTCCCCCGTTCGGCCTCCTCCCCATCCTGGACTTGACGGCTGATGGGTCCAGGTCGCTCATGCCTCCGATGGCTCCTGGGTGAGAGGACTCTCTGCAGTTCGGTGGCGCTCGTGGTGCAGCTCGGTGGCGCTCGTGCGTGCAGTGCGTTCGGTGAGTGCATGCGTTTCAGTGCATCTTGTGTTGACCCCGACCACCATCCTCCATCGCCGTCCGTCTCATGCTACCCCTCCTGATCGCATGCCCCTGGATCCGGGCAACCAGGCCTGCGCGCCATGCCACGCGCGGCCCGCTGGACTTCGACCGCTGGGGGTGTGGTGGTGGTGGGCTGCAACTTCATCTCCCTTATGCCCGCAGGTGCCGCCATGGGCATCTCAATCTTGTCTCCCATCACCGGCATTCAGTTGAGGATAGGGCGCCGCCGGCTTGCAGTTCGCTTGGTTCCCCATGCTGTGGTGCGGTGCGTCACCGTCGTTCTATTGCACTTTGGGACCTTCTTTTTCTTCAGATTTTGCTTGTCTGCAGTTCGCCTATGATCTTGGTGCGGTGCCGTGTATGTGCCAGCGGCCGCTCTCTATGTGGTTGGCCACACTGTCCTTTGCAGATCGCTGGAGTGAGAGAGGAGGTGCTCTACATGGCGTGTTGCAGTTCCTGGTGCCACTCCAGTGCAGCTCGGTTTGTGCAAAAAAGTGGAGTTCTTTTTTTGTTGTTGTAGTAGTTCCTCGTCATTGTAATTTGTGTGTGTTTGTACTATGGATTAAAAAGAGGATCACTGTAGTTCGTTCGCCCCGGCTCGTAGTCCAGATATGTACAGATCGCAGCTCTCTCGGAAACATTCATTGAAGAAAACAACAAAAAATTGTTTAGGTGCAGCTCACTTGTTTCATTGCCGCAATGATCTTCTCTCTCCCAGTGGTTCACTATGTTGCCGAGTGCAAAAACAAACTGGAAAAGTTGATTTTTTTTTAATGCCGCTCACTCTGTTGTTGTGTGCAGTAGAAAGAATATTGGAAAAAGAAAAATTGATGCAGTGCACTCACCTTGTCCTTGCAGTACCAACGCTCGACACGAAGTGCACTCCACCACGTTTGGAAAAATTTATGTCCCACAAAAAAAACCATGCAGTGCACTTGCCCATCTAATGACGTACGGTATTCCGTCTGAAGCAGTGCGTTCTTCTTTCCCCGTCCGAGAAAAAATACGTCTAAACAAAAAGAAACCATGCAGTGCCCTTGGCCATCTAATAAAGTGCGGTATTTAGTCTGAAGTAGTGCGTTCTTCTGTCCGATGCAGTAAATATGACGATTTTGGTCTCGCGAAGAACAGAGTGTCCGCTTTTCGGTAAAATCGAAACTGCTCTTAAACCGTAAGGTATTAGAGAGAGTGTTCTACATGAAAAAGTTGCGTCTCGTCGATATCTTTCCAACAGCGTATGATTTGAATTATTCTGACCAGCCGTTTGTAAAAATTTCGCGAAAAAACAGCCGCTGCCTCTCGAAGTCAGCCGCACGATTTTCAAAATTAACTAAAATCCATAAGGAATCTCAAAACCATTTCAACATATGAAAGTTGCGCCTTGTCCGTAGCTTTCCAATGGCGTATCATATGTCTCGTTTCGACAAACGGTTAGAAAACTGGAGCAAAAACAGTACCAAAAATTTCAAAAAAATTGAAAAACAGAGTTCCGCGATTTAGTAAATTTGAAACTGCTCTTAAACCGTAATGAATTAGAGAAAGATTTATATATGAAAAAGATGCGCCTCGACGATATCTATCCAACGGCGTATCATTTGCTTCATTCCAACAAGCGGTTTAGAAAAAAACACAAAAAAACGCTCGCTGCCACTCGTCATCCGCCGCACTATTTTCAAAACTACTCTTAAACCGTGTGGAATCTCGAAAAGTGTTCAACATGTCGAAGTTGCGCCTAATCCATAGCTTTTCAATGATATATTACACGCCTCATTCCGATAAACGGTTAAAAAATTAGAGCGAAAACAGTACCGAAAAAATAACGCGTGCAGTTTTTTCCGACGAGAAGTTCACTAGTCTCTATTGCAGTGCTCGTCGTCAAAATGATGCAGTGCGCTTCTGTTGAGCATGCAGTGCCGAAGTGGTGTGAAGAATAGTTATTCTGCTAATATTAGCAGAATAGACCGTCTATATATATATATATGTGTGTGTGTGTGTGTGTGTGTGTGTGTGTGTGTGTGTGTGTGTGTATGTGTGGGGGGGGAGGGCACCGCTAGAACACACATCAATTTTTCTTAGCCGTGTGCGGTGCCCCCCACCCCCCACCCCCGTGTAGCAACCAGACCTCAAACAGTCTGATCTCCGTGCATCAGTGTCATCCCTGGATCGGTAATGCTGACACGCACAGTACTTGAGGATTTATAAAAGAGTAGCAATCACACACTTATTACATCGAATGTCTCAAAAGAGAACTTATTACAATAAATATGGCTTAAGGCCATCTAATATGATAACAGCGGAAGGCTTGGAAGATAAAGTGAGTCCATCAACTCCAACGGCATCACTGAGTGAAAGACAACGACCTATGGCTCCTTACTCGTCATCTGAAAAGTCTACAACATGATACGTTGCAGCCCGAAACGGGTCAGCACATGGAATATGCTGGAAATGTAACACAAGAGAGTAATGAACAGAATAATGCTATCACTACATGTATATATGGCTGGTGGGGGCTGTATGGTTAATATGTTTTGCGAAAAGCCAATTTTTTCCTACAACAAAGGAATAAATTTTATTTAACTATCATGGTGGTTGTTAAACATTGAAAAGGTTCACCCAACTCAATCCTAATTAAGCATCATCATTAAACCCAATCAAATTACATTAAGAGTGATGAGATCCACATGATAATCCAAGAACTAGATACTCAAGATGTCCATAACCGGGGACACGGCTAACCATGATTAGTTTGTACACTCTGCAGAGGTTTGTGCACTTTTCCCCACAAGACTCGATCTCCTTCGTTGGATTTCTCGCACTACATAATGTTTGAGAAACGGATGACCGAGATACAGTGTTTCCAAAGAGGTGCCCTTAACCGATAGATAGGCCTGTACACCTACAATCCCCTACATCTGCTAGCCCATCATGGAAAATTTTCCCACAACTAACTCAACTATGCCAGAGCCCATTGTGACGCCCCCGATTTAATCGTACACTAATCATACACGCAAACGTGTACGATCGAGATCAGGGACTCACGGGAAGATATCACAACACAACTCTACAAGTAAAATAAGTCATACAAGCATCATATTACAAGCCAGGGGCCTCGAGAGCTCGAATACAAGAGCTTGATCATAGACGAGTCAGCGGAAGCAACAATATCTGAGTACAGACATAAGTTAAACACGTTGCCATAAGATGGCTAGCACAAACTGGGATACAGATCGAAAGAGGCGCAGGCCTCCTGCCTGGGATCCTCCTAAACTACTCCTGGTCGTCGTCAGCGGGCATCACGTAGTAGTAGGCACCTCCGATGTAGTAGGAGTCATCGTCGAAGGTGGCGTCTGGCTCCTGGGCTCCAACATCTGGTTGCGACAACCAGGTAGAAGGGATAGGGGGGAAAGAGGGAGAAAGCAACCGTGAGTACTCATCCAAAGTACTCGCAAGCAAGGAGCTATACTACATATGTATGCATTGGTATCAAATGGAATAAGGGTATCATATGTGGATTGAACTGCAGAAAGCCGGAATAAGGGGGAATAGCTAGTCCTTTCGAAGACTACGCTTCTGGCAGCCTCCGTCTTGCAGCATGTAGAAGAGATTAGACTGAAGTCCTCCAAGTAGCATCGCATAGTATAATCCTAACCGATGATCCTCCCCTCATCGCCCTGTGAGAGAGCGATCACCGGTTGTATCTGGCACTTGGAAGGGTGTGTTTTATTAAGCATCCGGTTCTAGTTGTCATAAGGTCAAGGTACAACTCCAAGTCATCCTGTTACCGAAGATCACGGCTATTCGAATAGATTAACTTCCCTGCAGGGGTGCACCACATAACCCAACACGCTCGATCCCATTTGGCCGGACACACTTTCCTGGGTCATGCCCGGCCTCGGAAGATCAACACGTCGCAGCCCCACCTAGACCAACAGAGAGGTCAGCACGCCGGTCTAAACCTAAGCGCCCAGGGGTCTGGGCCCATCGCCCTTAGCACACCTGCACGTTGCGTGGGCGGCCGGAAGCAGACCTAGCTTAGTGGCGTTCCAGTCCAATCCAGCACGCGCCGCTCCGTTGCTGACGTCACGAAGGCTTCGGCTGATACCACGACGTCGAGTGCCCATAACTGTCCCCGCGTAGATGGTTAGTGTGTATAGGCCAGTAGCCAGACTCAGATCAAATACCAAGATCTCGTTAAGCGCGTTATTTTCAAATAACCGCGAACACCGTCCAGGGCCAGGCCCACCTCTCTCCTAGGTGGTCTCAACCAGCCCTGTCGCTTCGCCACAAAGATCCACACAGAGGGCCGTTGGGACAAAGGTCCTTTCAGCCCCCAATCCGTGAATCACTCGCGGGTGCTCCACAAGCCGACCCGACTTTAGTCATCACATGTATCATGTATAAAGTATAGTTATATACCCGTGATCAACTCCCGAGTGATCACGGCCCGATAGTATAGCATGGCAAACGGACAAGAATGTATGGCCACTGATGGATTACTAGCAACCTATACTAAGCATGTAGGATTGCAGGTAAGGTAACAACAGTAGTAGCAAGGACAGGCTATGCATCAGAATAGGATTAACGGAAAGCAGTAACATGCTACACTACTCTAATGCAAGCAGTATAGAGGAGAGTAGGCGATATCTGGTGATCAGGGGGGGCTTGCCTGGTTGCTCTAGCAAGAGAGAGGGGTCGTCAACACCGTAGTCGTACGGGGTAGCAGCGGCGTCGGTCTCGGTGTCTAGCGAGAGAAGAGGGGGAAGAAACAATAAATATAATGCAAGCATATGCATAGTGATGCATGACATGACAAGTAACGGCGTCAGAGGTGCCCTAATGCGGTAGTAGGTGATACTGGTGAAGGGGGATGACATCCGGGAAAGTATCCCCGGTGTTTCGCGTTTTCGGACCGGTGAACCGGAGGGGGAAAGCTGCGTGTTCGCTATGCTAGGAATGTGTGGTGGATAAACGGGCTGCGTATCCGGATTCGTCTCGTCGTTCTGAGCAACTTTCATGTACAAGGTTTTTCCATCTGAGTTATGGTTTATTTTATATAAATTTTAAAAGATTTAATCATTTTTAGAATTTATTTAATTATTTAACTCTAACATTATCCAGAATAGTGTATGCTGACGTCAGCATGACGTCAGCAGTCAACGTTAACCGTTGACCTGGTCAACCTACTGTGTCGGTCCAGTGGGACCCACCTGTCATTCACTTTTTAGTTAATTATCAGTAGTTCACTAGGTTAATTAGTCATTAGGTTAATTATACATAATTAGTTAATTTAATCATAGTTAATTTAATTAATCAATTAATTAATTAATTTAATATTAATATTATTAATATATATATATTTTTTTTATCTCTTTTTTTAACAGAAACGTTCTGTGGGGGCTAGGCCCCACACGTCATTGGCCCAGGGGGGGCCTTGCGGGCGCTGGGTGCAGGCCGCGGGCGCCACCCGTTAACGGGCGAACTCGGGCGGCCGCCGCAGGCGCGCGCGCCAGCGCCCGCGAGGCGGGCTGGGCG
>NC_041388.1:118762489-118771401 GCF_002162155.2 Triticum dicoccoides | reverse complement strand
GGGGCGCCGGCGAGGTGATGGTCGGCGACGGTGATCCGGGCGGCGGCGAGGTCCTCCTCCCTCGATCCCGATCTAGTCGGGGAGAGGGGGATATTTTCGTGGGGGGGAGGGGAGAGTGGGGAGAGTGGGGGGATGGGGGTTATAGCCGGGGGTGGGCCGGCTGGGCTAGGTGGGTTGGCCAGTTGGGCCACGGCCCAGGGAGGGGGGCTTTCTCTTTCTTTTCTCTTTTTTTTTGTTTTCCCCTTTTGTATTTTCTTTTATTATTTCTTTCCTGTTTAATTCATCTAAAAGTATTTAGGCATTTTATAAAAAGGTGTTTACTTCACCATAATTACCGATGCAATACTAGACATAGCCCGAACATTTTATTTTAATATTTGAAAACTTTTGTCATTTGACCTATTTAGGATTTAAATTTGAAACGGTTTTGAATTAACCCAAGATTAATTACAGTGACAGAGGTGACGTGTCACCATTAACGTGAGATCACTGTAGCATGATTATCCGGGCGTTACAAATCTCCTCCACTACAAGAAATCTCGTCCCGAGATTTAGGAGGTAGAAGGAAACAGTGCAGGGTATTCATCGCGAAGACGATCCTCGCGTTCCCAGGTGGCTTCGTCTTCAGAGTGATTCGACCACTGGACCTTGAGGAACTTGATCGCCTTCTGACGGGTGCGGCGTTCAGCTTGGTCGAGAATGCAGACCGGATGCTCTTTATAGGAGAGGTCTTGTTGCAACTCAAGCACTTCATGATCCACCGCTCGGATTGGATCCTTGAAGCAACGGCGGAGTTGTGACACATGGAACACATCGTGAACCTGAGAAAGGTTCGGCGGAAGCTCCAGTTGATATGCCACCTTTCCACGCCTTTCGAGAATATTGAAGGGACCGATATAGCGAGGAGCTAGCTTGCCCTTGATCCCGAAGCGGTGAGCACCCTTCATTGGTGTAACTCGAAGATAAGCCTTTTCTCCAGGTTGATAGACCATGTCTTGGTGATGACGGTCATACTGACTTTTCTGACGTGACTGAGTAGCCTTGAGATTCTCGTGAATAATGCGAACTTGTTCTTCGGTCTGTTGGATAATATCCGGACCAAAGAGTGGACGTTCCCCAGTTTCTGACCAGTTCAGAGGGGTTCGACACTTTCGTCCATATAGCACTTCGAAGGGGGACATCTTCAGACTAGCTTGATAGCTATTATTATAAGAGAACTCGGCATATGGAAGAGAATCCTCCCATTTCTTGCCGAATGAGATTACACAAGCTCGAAGCATGTCTTCGAGAACTTGGTTGACACGTTCAACTTGCCCTTGTGACTGCGGATAAAACGCAGTACTGAAAGATAAGTGAGTCCCCATAGCTTCTTGGAAACTTGCCCAAAACCTTGAAGTGACTAAGCTGCCACGGTCTGAACTGATAACCAGTGGAATACCGTGAAGTGAAACAATTCTGGCCATGTAGAGAGTAGCAAGCTGACTAGCAGTGATTGTCTCTTTGACCGCCAGAAAATGTGCAACTTTAGAAAGCCGGTCAATGATGACAAGAATAGCATCATTACCTTTCTGCGATTTGGGAAATCCAGTGACGAAGTCCATTTCAACATGGTCCCATTTCCATTCAGGAATAGAGATAGGTTGCAGAGTTCCAGCAGGCCTTTGATGCTCTGCTTTGATACGGCGACATACGTCACACTCAGCAACATAACGAGCAATGTCCTGCTTCATATTAGACCACCAGAATCTTTGACGAATATCCTAGTACATCTTTGTACTACCAGGATGGATGGGCAGAGGCGTATCATGAGCTTCTTGCATAACCCTTTTAGTCTTATCCAGGTTTTTCTTCGAACATGGTACCACTAGGCGGCCTTTGAAATACAAGGCGCCATCGTCGGCGATAGTGAAGAATGAGGGCTTTCCTTCTGCTAGATGGCGTTTAATCTTATGGACTTCAGAGTCATAACCTTGAATAGTCTTTATACCAGCTACGAGATCTGGTACGACAGCCAGGGTATTTAGAGAACCCTTAGTAACAACAAGAAGATTCATCTTGTGGAACTTCGGGGGAGGGGGAGCGAGTGCTCCAGGAGGAACAATATGGAGGTTCAGCTTTCTAAATTCTTCGACAAGCGAGGGCTGAACTTTATGAACCTGGAGGTGGTTGCAGTAAGACTTGCGGCTCAAGGCATCAGCCATTACATTAGCCTTGCCGGGGGTATAGGATATACCCACGTCAAAGTCTGCAACAGTCTCCATCCATCTCTGCTGACGGAGGTTCAGATCTGGCTGAGTAAACAGATACTTCAGACTTTGATGGTCAGTGAAGATCTCACAACGATTACCGAGAAGGTAATGTTGCCACTGCTTCAGTGCATGAATGACAGCAGCAAGCTCGAGGTCGTGAACTGGGTAGTTTTCTTCGTGAGGGCACAGTTGACGAGAGGCATAAGCAATCACTCTACGCTCCTGCATTAGGACACAGCCTAATCCTTGACGGGAAGCATCGCAGTAAATGACGAAGTCCTTCTTAGTATCAGGATGTGCAAGCACGAGGGCAGAAGTCAACTTGTCTTTGAGTGCCTGGAAACTTTCCTGACACTTGTCTGTCCAGTCAAACTTGACACCCTTATGCAACAAATTAGTCAGAGGCCTGGCAATCTTGGAGAAGTTCTCGACGAATCGACAGCAATAGCTGGCGAGACCGAGAAAACTTCGGACTTGCTTCACATTCTTCGGAGGAGTCCAATCGAGAATAGCCTGAACTCGTTCAGGGTTGACGGCAATACCATCTTTGGAGATGACATGCCCAAGATAGGTTACTTCGGGGAGCCAGAATTCACACTTGGAATACTTAGCATACAGCTGATGCTCCCGAAGCTTTTCCAGCACAAGACGAAGATGTTCAGCATGTTCCTCCTTGTTCTTGGAAAATACAAGGATATCGTCCAAATAAACCACAACGAAATTGTCGAGGTAATCCATGAATATATAATTCATCAGACGAGAGAAGGTGGCTGGAGCATTCGTTAAGCCGAATGACATGACGGTGTACTCGTATGATCCATACCGAGTCACGAAGGCGGTTTTGGGGATGTCCTCTTCACGAACACGGATCTGGTGGTAACCCAACCTCAAGTCGAGTCTGGAGAACACTGATGAGCTAGCCAGTTGATCATAAAGATCATTGATCCGGGGAAAAGGATATTTATTCTGAATGGTAGCTTGGTTTATAGGACGGTAGTCTTGGACTAATCGGTTTGTCCCATCCTTCTTCTTAACAAAGAGAGAAGGTGCTCCCCAAGGAGAGCAACTTGGGCGAATGAAACCTTTGACAAGAGATTTGTCGATTTCCTCCTTAAGCTCAAAGAGTTCATGCGGCGGCATCTTGTAGGGTCGTTTAGCTATAGGGGTAGTGCCGGGTTTCAAGTCGATGATGAATTCGACAGCTCTAGCAGGGGGAATCCCTGGAAGTTCTTCTGGGAAGACATCTTGGAATTCACGAACGACGGGAATGTTTTCAATGCCCTCGAGTGGTGCAGCGTTCAACGCATTCAAGGCATAAAGTCGTGCCTCGGCGTTCTGAACTAGATGAGCTTTGTAAGCTATTATTTCATCAGAAGGGTGTAGCAGATGGACGACCTTAGTGGCGCAAACTATAGAAGCAGTATGAGCTTTTAACCAATTCATTCCCAGAATGAGATCAATGCTACAGGACTTCAGTACGATGGGAGAGACAAGGAATTCCAGTCCTTCGATTTCTACAGGGACGTCGTTGCAAATCATGGAGGTTCGACATTGGCCCGCAGGGGTGTGTACTAATAGTGAAGCATTCATGTCCTCACATTTAATGTCGTGCAAGCATGCAAAACCTTCTGACATGAATGAATGCGATGCACCTGTATCAAATAAAACGGATGCTGGTACTGAATTTACGAGGAGGGTACCCATCACAGTAGCAGGCTGGTCTTGAGCTTCGCTCAGATCAACGTGGTTGGCATGAACACGACCATAAGACTTGGCATTATTGCTGCGGGGTTGGTTGCTTCCACGGCCAGTTGCTGGAAGGGCCAGTTGATTCTGGTTCTGGTTGCATTCCCTAGCACGATGCCCTGGTTGTCCACACCTGAAGCACAATCCATTATTGGGAGTGGGAACAGGAGCTTGTGGTGGTGGAGCTGGGAGTCTTGGCTGCCTAGTCGGAGGAGCAGGCAGACGAGGTGCAGCATAGGTCTGCCTTGGGGTAGGTGCATCCGGCTGGTACAAGCTATTGGGAATCCATATCTTGCGCTTCTGCGAGGACGGGCCCGAAGATGAGCCCGTGTCACGGTTGCGCCTGTGAGAGCTCTGGTATTCCTGCAGACCAGTTTCGACATTGATGGCTTTGTTCACCAGAGTGGCGAAATCAGCAAAGTCATGCACTAGAAGTGCGAGCTTGATGTCAGCTTGAAGGCCATCCCGGAACTTCTCTTGTCTGCGTGCATCAGTTGCAATGTCTTCTTCAGCATAGCGGGACAAGTCAAGAAACTCCCACTGGTAAGCTTCCACAGTTTTGTTGCCTTGGGTGAGGTTGCGGAACTCACGCTTCTTCCGGTCCATGACTCCCTGAGGAATGAAGTGAGCACGGAAGGCAGCTTGGAAGTCTGGCCAGGTGATGATTGTTCCAGCTGGCAGTGTACGCCTGTGGTTGTCCCACGATTGAGCTGCGGGTCCCTTCAGGAAGAAGGAAGCAAAGGTGACATAGCTGGCAGGGGCTACATCAGCAGACTCCATCTCATAGGTGATGTCACAGAGCCAGTCATCAGCATCCAGAGGCTGAGTTGAGCTGCGGTACACAGTTGGGTTCAGGCGCATGAAATCCTGCAGAGTTACTGGGGTTGGCTGCTGGTTCATATTGGGGCGAGGAAACTGAGCCATCATATTCTCCATGAACTGGCGATTCATCTCAAGCTGTTGGATCATACCAGCCATGTACTCAGGCGGTGGTGGGGCGTTGCCACCACGACCACGACCACCTGGTCTAACCATCCTGCTAATATTTAACAGGGGTAGTTCAGCATTGAGAAATTTGCAAAAAACAAGAGTCATTCATGATGAAACATGCACAACGATAGCAGCACGATAGTTACTACATAGTAGTTGGCATACCTTACAAAAGAGATCATGCATAGAGTTCGTTACACAGTGTTCAATACATAGGCTAAGACATCATAGGCGGCACACAGGCCCGCGGCGAATGCATCTAACCCTAATAAGCAAGTCTACGTCAGTCCCATGCGGTACTGCGGAGGTAGGTATAGCCCGACAGCTGGTAGTGACGCGAAGGGAAGACCTCCACGCGAGTAGCCTGGGGTCCGCGGATACTCTGGTGCGGAACCCGATGCACAGGTGGCAGGAGAGGACCAAGTGTAGGAGAGTAGCCTCCCACATCTGGCCAGCCGACGCCCTGGGGCATCACGGTCCTGGCAGGGTAGACCGCAGAACACGACAGATCACCAGATCGGACAGAGGGGTGCAACAGCGTCAGAGCACGGTACAGGTGCTGACGGGTGGTGTACAACTCATGGCGAAGAGCTCGGTTAGCTCTATCCAGCCCATCAGCATGCAGAACCAGGTTCTGATGGTAGAAGGGCTCTCGGGTGACGGTGGAGTAGGCAGCAGTGTAGTATCCCTCCGCACCAACATCAGATGCGATAGCAATGCGCCTGAAGGGGGAGGTGTCCAACTCCTGATACTCTCCGCGAAGACGTGTCAGAGCAGCATAAGCAGCATCGTGGACCGCCATGTCGATGGTCACTCCAACACCATGAGCAGTGTGCAGCACGGTAGTGGAGTCATACTCCCGAGAGTAGAGGTGGACGATGGCACGGTACTGCTCTTGGTTGAAGTCCTGATACTCCTCATAGACGGTGTACTCAGGGTGCCAGCGATAACCCAGATAGGTCATCATCTCAACCAACACAGCAGGTCATCCTGAGGCACCAATGGCCGTCGTGTGGCGCACGACCTGCCTCGTGGGTTCCATCTGAAAACAAGGATGTTTTCACAGGAGTCAAATGACAATGTGGATAATGTTCAAATACTACACTAAAGAATAACTAGGGCTTATCCAACTTTGGGGTGAACATGGTCACGGGATCCTAGTGTTAGAGTTACTAAAATTGTTTAACCCGAGTAGGAGAGAGTTCAGAGTCCCAGAATAAGGATCGAGGAGTAAAAGATCCTAATACCACCCAGATGGTGACGTGGGCCCGTAAGGCACACAGCCATGTTAGTAAAAGTTTTGCAATGTCTAGACTCGACTTCGGCCAAGAAGTGTGGAAGGGGGATTCCTACAGGCAGTCGGCTCTGATACCAACTTGTGACGCCCCCGATTTAATCGTACACTAATCATACACGCAAACGTGTACGATCGAGATCAGGGACTCACGGGAAGATATCACAACACAACTCTACAAGTAAAATAAGTCATACAAGCATCATAGTACAAGCCAGGGGCCTCGAGAGCTCGAATACAAGAGCTTGATCATAGACGAGTCAGCGGAAGCAACAATATCTGAGTACAGACATAAGTTAAACACGTTGCCATAAGATGGCTAGCACAAACTGGGATACAGATCGAAAGAGGCGCAGGCCTCCTGCCTGGGATCCTCCTAAACTACTCCTGGTCGTCGTCAGCGGGCATCACGTAGTAGTAGGCACCTCCGGTGTAGTAGGAGTCGTCGTCGAAGGTGGCGTCTGGCTCCTGGGCTCCAACATCTGGTTGCGACAACCAGGTAGAAGGGATAGGGGGGAAAGAGGGAGAAAGCAACCGTGAGTACTCATCCAAAGTACTCGCAAGCAAGGAGCTATACTACATATGTATGCATTGGTATCAAATGGAATAAGGGTATCATATGTGGACTGAACTGCAGAAAGCCGGAATAAGGGGGAATAGCTAGTCCTTTCGAAGACTACGCTTCTGGCAGCCTCCGTCTTGCAGCATGTAGAAGAGATTAGACTGAAGTCCTCCAAGTAGCATCGCATAGTATAATCCTAACCGATGATCCTCTCCTCGTCGCCCTGTGAGAGAGCGATCACCGGTTGTATCTGGCACTTGGAAGGGTGTGTTTTATTAAGCATCCGGTTCTAGTTGTCATAAGGTCAAGGTACAACTCCAAGTCGTCCTGTTACCGAAGATCACGGCTATTCGAATAGATTAACTTCCCTGCAGGGGTGCACCACATAACCCAACACGCTCGATCCCATTTGGCCGGACACACTTTCCTGGGTCATGCCCGGCCTCGGAAGATCAACACGTCGCAGCCCCACCTAGACCAACAGAGAGGTCAGCACGCCGGTCTAAACCTAAGCGCCCAGGGGTCTGGGCCCATCGCCCTTAGCACACCTGCACGTTGCGTGGGCGGCCGGAAGCAGACCTAGCCTAGTGGCGTTCCAGTCCAATCCAGCGCGCGCCACTCCGTTGCTGACGTCACGAAGGCTTCGGCTGATACCACGACGTCGAGTGCCCATAACTGTCACTGCGTAGATGGTTAGTGCGTATAGGCCAGTAGCCAGACTCAGATCAAATACCAAGATCTCGTTAAGCGCGTTATTTTGAAATAACCGCGAACGCCGTCCAGGGCCAAGCCCACCTCTCTCCTAGGTGGTCTCAACCTGCCCTGTCGCTTCGCCACAAAGATCCACACAGAGGGCCGTTGGGACAAAGGTCCTTTCAGCCCCCAATCCGTGAATCACTCGCAGGTGCTCCACAAGCCGACCCGACTTTAGTCATCACATGTATCATATATAAAGTATAGTTATATACCCGTGATCAACTCCCGAGTGATCACGGCCCGATAGTATAGCATGGCAGACGGACAAGAATGTATGGCCACTGATGGATTACTAGCAACCTATACTAAGCATGTAGGATTGCAGGTAAGGTAACAACAGTAGTAGCAAGGACAGGCTATGCATCAGAATAGGATTAACGGAAAGCAGTAACATGCTACACTACTCTAATGCAAGCAGTATAGAGGAGAGTAGGCGATATCTGGTGATCAAGGGGGGGGCTTGCCTGGTTGCTCTGGCAAGAGAGAGGGGTCGTCAACACCGTAGTCGTACGGGGTAGCAGCGGCGTCGGTCTCGGTGTCTAGCGAGAGAAGAGAGGGAGGAAACAATAAATATAATGCAAGCATATGCATAGTGATGCATGACATGACAGGTAACGGCGTCAGAGGTGCCCTAACGCGGTAGTAGGTGATACCGGTGAAGGGGGATGACATCCGGGAAAGTATCCTCGGTGTTTCGCGTTTTCGGACCGGTGAACCGGAGGGGGAAAGTTGTGTGTTCGCTATGCTAGGAATGTGTGGTGGATAAACGGGCTGCGTATCCGGATTCGTCTCGTCGTTCTGAGCAACTTTCACGTACAAGGTTTTTCCATCTGAGCTACGGTTTATTTTATATAAATTTTAAAAGATTTAATCATTTTTAGAATTTATTTAATTATTTAACTCTAACATTATCCAGAATAGTGTATGCTGACGTCAGCATGACGTCAGCAGTCAACGTTGACCGTTGACCTGGTCAACCTACTGTGTGGGTCCAATGGGACCCACCTGTCATTCACTGTTTAGTTAATTATCAGTAGTTCACTAGGTTAATTAGTCATTAGGTTAATTATACATAATTAGTTAATTTAATCATAGTTAATTTAATTAATTATTAAATTAATTAATTAATTTAATATTATTAATATATATATTTTTTTATCTCTTTTTTTTAACAGAAACGTTCTGTGGGGGCTAGGCCCCACACGTCATTGGCCCAGGGGGGCCTTGCGGGCGCTGGGTGCAGGCCGCGGGCGCCACCCGTTAACGGGCGAACTCGGGCGGCCGCCGCAGGCGCGCGCGCCAGCGCCGGCGAGGC
>NC_041388.1:118725309-118761961 GCF_002162155.2 Triticum dicoccoides | reverse complement strand
GGGGGTGGGCCGGCTGGGCTAGGTGGGTTGGCCCAGTTGGGCCACGGCCCAGGGAAGGGGGGCTTTCTCTTTCTTTTCTCTTTTTTTTGTTTTCCCCTTTTGTATTTTCTTTTATTATTTCTTTCCTGTTTAATTCATCTAAAAGTATTTAGGCATTTTATAAAAAGGTGTTTACTTCACCATAATTACCGATGCAATACTAGACATAGCCCGAACATTTTATTTTAATATTTGAAAACTTTTGTCGTTTGACCTATTTAGGATTTAAATTTGAAACGGTTTTGAATTAACCCGAGATTAATTACAGTGACAGAGGTGACGTGTCACCATTAACGTGAGATCACTGTAGCATGATTATCCGGGCGTTACACCCATAATGGCATGTGGCTGCACACGGAAGTTTCTAGCATGAATAATCTTATGATCCCTTTGAGTCTGGGTGGCAGTCCATAGGAGAATCACACGGTACCCCGGGATTTCCAAAAATACAGGCAACACTGGGTTCCCCAGGTGCCTTAGTCCACCCAGATGTGTATTAAAGTTGTCACCTTAAGTTAACCATTAATTGACAATACTCACATCTGTCATGAATACACTCAAACCCAAACCACGTCTACGAGCATAGCATAGTAATATAAGCAACGTAGAAGTAACTCCCAAAGGTTTGGTAATAAACAGGACAGTAGGTACTACCTCATCTACTTCCCAAAACCCATATATTAATCAGATCCTAATCATGCAATTGTTTGAGGATTGATCTAATGCAATAAAACTGGGTAGTAAAGAGGTATGATCAAAGTGTTACTTGCCTTGCTGATGATCCGTGAAACCTAGAGACTCGTAGTAGCACGCTTCGCACTCCGGGTACTCTATCGTAAACAAACAAACATACAATAAGGAATCAAACAAAAATGCATGGGTAAAACTCAAATAAGAAGATCTAACCAGAAAGTTCAACTTAAGAACTCCGGTTTGCAAAAAGAATCAAATCGAACGAAGCAACAAAACTCAAATTGTGAAAGAAACAAGCTTCGATTACTAATCTGGACTAAAGTCAAATTTTACAGTAGCAAAAACTTGTTTAACTTGATTAAATAGAAAGAGGGCTTCGAGACGAAACTTTAGGCGCTTGAATCGCCTGATTCCGATAAACAAACGAAAAGATAAACAAAAACGAAAATCAGATTAGAAATCGCGATCGAAAATAATCGCGAAAAATCCGAGAAAAAGAAAAATTGACAAACAGGCTAACGAACGAACGTTCGCTGTCTGCGGCTAAACGGTGAAAATCATTTGTTAAAAGGAATCAACGAACGGGTGTTCGCTGAATAAATAAACCGACGAAAAACCGATCAAAAAAATAAACCGAAAATTTTAAAAAAAGGATCTAGATCTAGGGTTTACCGAAATAAACCGAAGAAGAAAAAAAACAGTGGCGGCGGCGGTCAACTTCAGCGGTGGCGGCGCGGGGCTCGAGGCGCGGCTAGGGTTCGGCGGTGGCTGGGGTGGGCTGGGGCTGGCGGGGTCGTGGGCTTATAAAGCCTGGGGCGAGGCGCAGTCCAGGTCGCCCACGGCGGCCCAAGTCGGTTCGACCTCTTTTTTTAAAATAAATCCGCGCAGAAAAACAAAGAAAAGAAATACTAAACGGGCTCCAAAAATCCTGAAATAAATTTTCTCCGTCCTCTAAAATCTACCGGAGAGGGTGAACATTTATTTGGGACTCTAATACAATTTCGAAAAAACGCATATTTTTCCTAATTCAAATAAAATAGCGATAAAACTCCGAATAAAATTCTTATTTGATTTCAATATTAAATCTCCAATATTTCTTTATTTTGAGGAAGTCATTTTATCCTCTCTCTTTTATTTTTATAAAAGAAATATTCGAAGAGAAAATAATTAAAATCAAACGATCCTCTTTTCAAAATTTGAGAAAACTCAAATATGGAAATAACGAAATCTCTCCGTAGGTCCTTGAGTTGCGTAGAATTTCTAGGATCAAACCAAAATGCATTAAAATATGATATGCAAAGATGACCTAATGCATAACATTCCAAATTGAAGAATTTGGGATGTTACACCCCGCCACCGTTTACTCCTCCGGTCATATTGTCGTAGTACTTAGGTGAAACCCTGCGGATCACTTCACCATCACCATCACCATGCCGTCGTGCTGACGAAACTCTCCCTCGACACTTTGCTGGATCAAGAGTTCGAGGGATGTCATCGAGCTGAACGTGTGCAGAACTTGGAGGTGGCGTACGTTCGGTACTTGATTGGTTGAATCGAGAAGACGTTCGACTACATCAACCGTGTTAAACTAACGCTTCCGCTTTCGGTCTACGAGGGTACATGGACACTCTTCCCCTCTCGTTGCTATGCATCTCCTAGATAGATCTTGCATGATCGTAGGAATATTTTTGGAAATTGCATGCTACGTTCCCCAACAATGGCATCCGAGCCAGGTCTATGCGTAGATGATATGCACGAATAGAACACAAAGAGTTGTGGGTGGTGATCGTCATACTGCTTACCACCAATGTCTTATTTTGATTCGGCAGTATTGCTGGATGAAGCGGCCCGGACCAACCTTACATGACCACATTCATGAGACCGGCTCCACTGACAGACAAGCAACTAGTTTTGCAAAAAGGTGCATGGCGGGTGTCTATTTCTCCAACTTTAGTTGAATCAAATTTAACTGTGGACGGTCCTTGTTGAAGGTTAAAACAGCAAACTTGATAAATCACCATTGTGGTTTTGATGCGTAGGTAAGAATGGTTCTTGCTAGAAGCTCGTAGCAGCCATGTAAAACTTGCAACAACAAAGTAGAGGACGTCTAACTTATTTTTGCAGGGCATGTTGTGATGTGATATGGTCAAGACATGATGTGATATACATTATTGTATGAGATGATCATGTTTTGTAAAAGTTATTGGCAACTAGCGGGAGCCATATGGTTGTCGCTTTATTGTATGAAATGCAAACACCAAGTAATTGCTTTACTTTATCACTATGCATTAGCGATAGTTGGAGAACCAATAGTTGGCGAGACGACAACGATAGTACGATGGATATCAAGGCGTCAAGCTGGTGATGATGGAAACCATGACGGTGCTTTGGAGATGGAGATCAAAGGCACAAGATGATGATGGCCATATCATGTCACATATTTTGATTGCATGTGATGTTTATCTTTTACGCATCTTATTTTGCTTAATACGACGGTAGCATTATAATATGATCCCTCACTAAATTTCAAGGTATAAGTGTTCTCCCTGAGTATGCACCGTTGCGACAGTTCGTCGTGCAGAGACACCACATGATGATCGGGTGTGATAAGCTCTATGTTCACATACAACGGGTGCAAGATAGTTTTGCACATGCGGAATACTCGGGTTAAACTTGACACGCCTAGCATGTACAGACATGGCCTCGGAACACTGGAGACCGAAAGGTCGAACGTGAATCATATAGTAGATATGATCAACATAGAGATGTTCACCATTGAAGACTACTCCATCTCACGTGATGATCGGACATGATTTAGTTGATTTGGATCACGTATCATTTAGACGAGATGTCAATCTAAGTGGGTGTTCTTAAGTAATATGATTAATTGAACTTAATTTATCATGAACTTACTCCTGATAGTATTTGCATATCTATGTTATAGATCATTAGCTTGCGATATAGCTCCTATATATTTTTCATATGTTCCTAGAGAAAAGTTGAAAGATGATAGTAGCAATGATGCGAACTGGGTCCGTGATCTGAGGATTATCCTCATTGCTGAACAGAAGAATTATGTCCTTGATGCACCGCTAGATGACAAACCTATTGCAAGAGCGGATGCAGACGTTATGAACGTTTGGCAAGCTCGGTATGATGAGTACTTGATTGTTTAGTGCACCATGCTTTACGGCTTAGAATCGGGACTTCAAAAACGTTTTGAACGCCACAGAGCATATGAGATGTTCCAAGAGTTGAAATTGGTATTTCATACTCATGCCCGTGTTAAGAGGTATAAGACCTCTGGCAAGTACTTTGCCTATAAGATGGAGGAGAATAGCTTAGCTAGTGGTCATGTGCTCAGAATGTCTGGGTACTAAAATCGTTTGAATCAAGTGGGAGTTAATCTTCTAGATAAGATAGTGATTGACAAAGTTCTCTAGTCACTATCACCAAGTTACTAAAACTTCGTGATGAACTATAATATGCAAGGGATGACGAAGATTCCCAAACTCTTCGCGATGTTGAAATCGGCGAAGGTAGAAATCAAGAAATAGATCAAGTGTTAATAGTTAACAAGACCACTAGTTTCAAGAAAAACGTCAAGGGAAAGAAAGGAAACCTCAAGAAGAATGGCAAGAAAGTTGCCACTCCCATGAAGAAGCCCAAAGCTAAACCCAAACCTGAAACTATGTGCTACTACTGCAAGGGAAATGGTCATTGGAAGCGGACCTTGTTGGGGAACGTTGCAGAAAATTAAAATTTTTCCTACGGTTTCACCAAGATCCATCTATGAGTTCATCTAAGCAACGAGTCTAGGGAGAGAGTTTGCATCTACATACCACTTGTAGATCGCGTGCGGAAGCTTGCAAGGTGATGATGTAGTCGTACTCGACGTGATCCAAATCACCGATGACCTGCGCCGAACGGACGGCACCTCCGCGTTCAACACACGTACGGAAACAGCCACATCTCCTCCTTCTTGATCCAGCAAGGAAGGGAGGAGAGGTTGAGGGAAATGGCACCAGCAGCAGCACGACGGCGTGGTGTTGGTGGAGCTGCAGTACTCCGGCAGAGCTTCGCTAAGCACTATGGAGGTGGAGGAGGTGTTGGGGAGGGAGAAGGAGGCAACCAAAGGCCAGGGCGTTCAGGTATGAAGTCCCTCCTCTCCCCCCACTATATATAGGGGTGCCAAGGGGGGGTGGCCGGCCCTAGGAGATCAAATCTCCTAGGGGGTGCGGCGGCCAAGGGGGGTTTTCCCTCCCCCCAAGGCACCTAGGAGGTGCCTTACCCTCCTAGGACTCTTGCCCCCCTTGAACCCTAGGCGCATGGGCCTATGTGGGGCTGGTGCCCTTGGCCCATTAGGCCAAGGCGCACCCCCACACAGCCCATGTGGCCCCCCGGGACAGGTGGACCCACCCGGTGGACCCCCGGGACCCTTCCGGTGGTCCCGGTACAATACCGATAACCCCGAAACTTGTCCCGATGCCCGAAACAGGACTTCCCATATATAAATCTTTACCTCCGGACCATTCCGGAACTCCTCGTGACGTCCGGGATCTCATCGGGACTCCGAACAACATTCGGGTTACTGCATATACATATCCCTATAACCCTAGCGTAACTGAACCTTAAGTGTGTAGACCCTACGGGTTCGGGAGACATGCAGACATGACCGAGACTCTCTCAGTCAATAACCATCAGCGGGATCTGGATACCCATGATGGCTCCCACATGCTCCTCGATGTTGTCATCGGATGAACCACTATGTCGAGGATTCGATCAAACCCTGTATGCAATTCCCTTTGTCAATCGGTACGTTACTTGCCCGAGACTCGATCGTCGGTATCCCAATACCTTGTTCAGTCTCGTTTCCGGCAAGTCACTTTACTCGTACCGTAATGCATGATCCCGTGTCCAACACCTTGGTCACATTGAGCTCAATATGATGATGCATTACCGAGTGGGCCCAGAGATACCTCTCCGTCATACGGAGTGACAAATCCCAGTCTCGATCCGTGTCAACCCAACAGTTACTTTCGGAGATACCTGTAATGCACCTTTATAGTCACCCAGTTACGTTGTGACGTTTGGTATACCCAAGGCACTCTTATGGTATCCGGGAGTTACACGATCTCATGGTCGAAGGAAGAGATACTTGACACTTGCAAAGCTCTAGCAAAACGAACTACACGATCTTTTATGCTATGCTTAGAATTGGGTCTTGTCCATCACATCATTCTCCTAATGATGTGATCCCGTTATCAATGACATCCAATGTCCATAGTCAGGAAACCATGACTATCTGTTGATCACAACGAGCTGGTCAACTAGAGGCTTACCAGGGACATTGTGTGGTCTAAGTATTCACACGTGTATTACGATTTCCGGATAATACAGTTATAGCATGAATAAAAGACAATTATCATGAAAAATGAAATATAATAATACTTTTATTATTGCCTCTAGGGCATATTTCCAACAGTCTCCCACTTGCACTAGAGTCACTAATCTAGTTACATTGTGATGAATCGAACACCCATAGAGTTCTGGTGTTGATCATGTTTTGCACGCGAGAGAGGTTTAGTCAGCGGATCTGCGACATTCAGATCCGTGTGCACTTTGCAAATCTCTATGTCTCCATCTTGAACATTTTCACGGATGGAGTTGAAACGACGCTTGATGTGCCTGGTCTTCTTGTGAAACCTGGGCTCCTTTGCGAGGGCAATAGCTCCAGTGTTGTCACAGAAGAGTTTGATCGGCCCCGACGCATTGGGTATGACTCCTAGGTCGGTGATGAACTCCTTCACCCAAATCGCTTCATGTGCTACCTCCGAGGCTGCCATGTACTCCGCTTCACACGTAGATCCCGCCACGACGCTCTGCTTGCAGCTACACCAGCTTACTGCTCCACCATTCAACATATACACGTATCCGGTTTGTGACTTAGAGTCATCCGGATCTGAGTCGAAGCTAGCGTCGACGTAACCCTTTACGACGAGCTCTTCGTCTCCTCCATAAACGAGAAACATGTCCTTTGTCCTTTTCAGGTACTTCAGGATATTCTTGACCGCTGTCCAGTGTTCCTTGCCGGGATTACTTTGGTATCTTGCTACCAAACTTACGGCAAGGTTTACATCGGGTCTGGTACACAGCATGGCATACATAATAGATCCTATGGCTGAAGCATAGGGGATGACACTCATCTCTTCTTTATCTTTTGCCGTGGTCGGTGACTGAGCTGAGCTCAGTCTCATACCTTGTAACATAGGCAAGAACCCCTTCTTGGACTGATCCATTCTGAATCTCTTCAAAATCTTATCAAGGTATGTACTTTGTGAAAGACCTATGAGGCGTCTCGATCTATCTCTATAGATCTTGATGCCTAATATATAAGCAGCTTCTCCAAGGTCCTTCATTTAAAAACACTTATTCAAGTAGGCCTTAATGCTGTCCAGAAATTCTATATTATTTCCCATCAGGAGTATGTCATCTACATATAATATGAGAAATGCTACAGAGCTCCCACTCACTTTCTTGTAAACGCAGGCTTCTCCATAAGTCTGCATAAACCCAAACGCTTTGATCATCTCATCAAAGCGAATGTTCCAACTCCGAGATGCTTGCACCAGTCCATAAATGGATCGCTGGAGCTTGCATACTTTGTTAGCGTTCTGAGGATCGACAAAACCTTCCGGCTGCATCATATACAGTTCTTCCTTAAGATGCCCGTTAAGGAATGCTGTTTTGACGTCCATCTGCCATATCTCATAATCATAGTATGCGGCAATTGCTAACATGATTCGGACGGACTTTAGCTTCGCTACAGGAGAGAATGTCTCGTCGTAGTCAATCCCTTGAACCTGTCGATAACCCTTAGCGACAAGTCGAGCTTTATAGATGGTAACATTACCATCCGCGTCCGTCTTCTTCTTAAAGATCCATTTGTTTTCTATCGCTCGCCGATCATCGGGCAAGTCTGTCAAAGTCCACACTTTGTTTTCATACATGGATTCTATCTCGGATTTCATGGCTTCAAGCCATTTGTTGGATTCCGGGCCCGTCATTGCTTCTTCATAGTTCGAAGGTTCATTGTTGTCTAACAACATGATTTCTAGGACAGGGTTGCCGTACCATTCTGGTGCGGAACGTGTCCTTGTGGACCTACGAAGTTCAGCAGTAACTTGATCCGAAGTACTTTGATCAATATCATGGTATTCCTCTTCAGTTGGTGTGGGCATTACAGGAACGGTTTCCTGTGCTGCGTCACTATCCCGCTCAAGAGGTAGTACTTCATCGAGTTCTACTTTCCTCCCACTTACTTCTTTCGAGAGAAACTCTTTTTCCAGAAAGCATCCGTTCTTGGCAACAAAGATCTTGCCTTCGGATCTTAAGTAGAATGTATACCCTATAGTTTCCTTAGGGTATCCTATGAATACGCATTTTTCCGACTTGGGTTCGAGCTTTTCAGGTTGAAGTTTCTGGACATAAGCTTCGCATCCCCAAACTTTTAGAAACGACAGCTTAGGTTTCTTTCCAAACCATAATTCATACGGTGTCGTCTCAACGGATTTAGACGGTGCCCTATTTAAAGTGAATGTAGCTGTCTCTAGAGCGTATCCCCAAAATGATAGCGGTAAATCGGTAAGAGACATCATAGACCGCACCATATCCAATAGAGTGCGATTACGACGTTCGGACACACCGTTTCGCTGAGGTGTTCCAGGCGGCGTGAGCTGTGAAACGATTCCACATTTCTTTAAGTGTGTACCAAATTCGTGACTTAAGTATTCTCCTCCACGATCTGATCGTAAGAATTTTATCTTTCGGTCACGTTGATTCTCCACCTCATTTTGAAATTCCTTGAACTTTTCAAAGGTCTCAGACTTGTGTTTCATTAAGTAGACATACCCATATCTACTCAAGTCATCTGTGAGGGTGAGAACATAACGATATCCTCCGCGAGCCTCAACGCTCATTGGACCGCACACATCGGTATGTATGATTTCCAACAAGTTGGTTGCTCGCTCCATTGTTCCGGAGAACGGAGTCTTGGTCATTTTACCTAAGAGGCATGGTTCGCACGTGTCAAACGATTCATAATCAAGAGACTCTAAAAGTCCATCGGCATGGAGCTTCTTCATGCGCTTGACACCAATGTGACCAAGGCGGCAGTGCCACAAGTATGTGGGACTATCGTTATCAACTTTAAATCTTTTGGCATCTACACTATGAACATGTGTAATATTACGCTCGAGATTCATTAAGAATAAACCATTGACCATCGGAGCATGACCATAAAACATATCTCTCATATAAATCGAACAACCATTATTCTCAGACTTAAATGAGTAGCCATCTCGTATTAAACGAGATCCAGATACAATGGTCATGCTCAAACTTGGCACTAAATAACAATTATTAAGGTTCAAAACTAATCCCGTAGGTAAATGTAGAGGCAGCGTGCCGACGGCGATCACATCGACTCTGGAACCATTCCCGACGCGCATCGTCACCTCGTCCTTCGCCAGTCTCCGTTTATTCCGCAGCTCCTGCTGTGAGTTACAAATATGAGCAACGGCACCGGTATCAAATACCCAGGAGTTACTACGAGTACTGGTAAGGTACACATCAATCACATGTATATCAAATATACCTTTGGTGTTGCCGGCCTTCTTATCCGCTAAGTATTTGGGGCAGTTCCGCTTCCAGTGACCCTTCCCCTTGCAATAAAAGCACTCAGTCTCAGGCTTGGGTCCATTCTTTGACTTCTTCCCGGTAACTGGCTTACCAGGCGCGGCAACATCTTTGCCGTCTTTCTTGAGGTTCTTCTTACCCTTGCCCTTCTTGAACTTAGTGGTCTTATTGACCATCAACACTTGATGTTCTTTCTTGATTTCAGCCTCTGCTGACTTCAGCATCGAGAACACTTCAGGAATGGTCTTTTCCATTCCCTGCATGTTGTAGTTCATCACAAAGCTCTTGTAGCTTGGTGGGAGCGACTGGAGGATTCTGTCAATGACCGCCTCATCTGGGAGGTTAATGTTCAGCTGGGTCATACGGTTGTGCAACCCAGACATCTTCAGGATGTGCTCACTGACAGAACTGTTCTCCTCCATCTTACAACTGTAGAACTTGTCGGAGACATCTTATCTCTCGACCCGGGCATGAGCTTGAAAAACTAGTTTCAGCTCTTCGAACATCTCATATGCTCCGTGATGCTCAAAACGCTTTTGGAGCCCCGGTTCTAAGCTGTAAAGCATGCCACACTGAACGAGGGAGTAATCATCAGCGCGAGACTGCCAAGCATTCATAATGTCTTGGTTCTCTGGGACGGGAGCGTCACCTAGCGGTCCTTCTAGGACATATTGTTTCCTGGCAGCTATGAGGATGATCCTCAGGTTCCGGACCCAGTCCGTGTAGTTGCTGCCATCATCTTTCAGCTTGGTTTTCTCTAGGAACGCGTTGAAGTTCATGTTGACATTAGCGTTGGCCATTGATCTACAAGACATATTTGCAAAGGTTTTAGACTAAGTTCATGATAATAAAGTTCTAATCAAATTATGAACTCCCACTTAGATTAGACATCCCTTTAGTCATCTAAGTGTTACACGATCCGAGTCGACTAGTCCGTGTCCGATCATCACGTGAGACGGACTAGTCATCGTCGGTGAACATTTTCATGTTGATCGTATCTTCCATACGACTCGTGTTCGACCTTTCGGTCTCCGTGTTCCGAGGCCATGTCTGCACATGCTAGGCTCGTCAAGTTAACCCTAAGTGTTTTCGCTGTGTAAAACTGTCTTACACCCGTTGTATGTGAACGTAAGAATCCATCACACCCGATCATCACGTGGTGCTTGGAAACGACGAACTGTAGCAACGGTGCATAGTTAGGGGAGAACACTTCTTGAAATTTTATAAGGGATCATCTTATTTACTACCGTCGTCCTAAGTAAACAAGATGCATAATATATAATAAACATCACATGCAATTATATAGTTGTGACATGATATGGCCAATATCATATAGCTCCATTGATCTTCATCTTCGGGGCTCCATGATCATCTTGTCACCGGCTTGACACCATGATCTCCATCATCATGATCTCCATCATCGTGTCTTCATGAAGTTGTCACGCCAACGACTACTTCTACTTCTATGACTAACGTTTAGCAATAAAGTAAAGTAGTTTACATGACGTTATTCAATGACACGCAGGTCATACAAAAAATAATGACAACTCCTATGGCTCCTGCCGGTTGTCATACTCATCGACATGCAAGTCGTGAATCCTATTACAAAGAACATGATCTCATACATCACAATTCATCATTCATCACAACTTCTGGCCATATCACATCACATGATCAATCGCTGCAAAAACAAGTTAGACGTCCTCTAATTGTTGTTGCATCTTTTACGTGGCTGCAATTGGGTTCTAGCAAGAACGTTTTCTTACCTACGAATCACCACAACGTGATTTTGTCAACTTCTATTTACCCTTCATAAGGGCCCTGTTCATCGATTCCGCTCCAACTAACGTGGGAGAGACAGACACCCGCCAGCCACCTTATGCAACTTGTGCATGTCAGTCGGTGGAACCGGTCTCACGTAAGCGTACGTGTAAGGTTGGTCCGGGCCGCTTCATCCCACAATACCGTTGAGCAAGAAAAGACTAGTAGAGGCAAGTAAGATGACAAAATCCACGCCCACAACAAAGTTGTGTTCTACTCGTGCAAAGAGAACTACGCATAGACCTAGCTCATGATGCCACTGTTGGGGAACGTTGCAGAAAATTAAAATTTTTCCTACGGTTTCACCAAGATCCATCTATGAGTTCATCTAAGCAACGAGTCTAGGGAGAGAGTTTGCATCTACATACCACTTGTAGATCGCGTGCGGAAGCTTGCAAGGTGATGATGTAGTCGTACTCGACGTGATCCAAATCACCGATGACCTGCGCCGAACGGACGGCACCTCCGCGTTCAACACACGTACGGAACAGCCACGTCTCCTCCTTCTTGATCCAGCAAGGAAGGGAGGAGAGGTTGAGGGAGATGGCACCAGCAGCAGCACGACAGCGTGGTGTTGGTGGAGCTGCAGTACTCCGGCAGAGCTTCGCTAAGCACTATGGAGGTGGAGGAGGTGTGGGGAGGGAGAAGGAGGCAACCAAAGGCCAGGGCGTTCAGGTATGAAGTCCCTCCTATCCCCCACTATATATAGGGGTGCCAAAGGGGGGTGGCCGGCCCTAGGAGATCAAATCTCCTAGGGGGTGCGGCGGCCAAGGGGGGTTTTCCCTCCCCCCAAGGCACCTAGGAGGTGCCTTACCCTCCTAGGACTCTTGCCCCCCTTGAACCCTAGGCGCATGGGCCTATGTGGGGCTGGTGCCCTTGGCCCATTAGGCCAAGGCGCACCCCCACACAGCCCATGTGGCCCCCCGGGACAGGTGGACCCACCCGGTGGACCCCCGGGACCCTTCCGGTGGTCCCGGTACAATACCGATAACCCCGAAACTTGTCCCGATGCCCGAAACAGGACTTCCCATATATAAATCTTTACCTCCGGACCATTCCGGAACTCCTCGTGACGTCCGGGATCTCATCCGGGACTCCGAACAACATTCGGGTTACTGCATATACATATCCCTATAACCCTAGCGTAACTGAACCTTAAGTGTGTAGACCCTACGGGTTCGGGAGACATGCAGACATGACCGAGACTCTCTCAGTCAATAACCATCAGCGGGATCTGGATACCCATGATGGCTCCCACATGCTCCTCAATGTTGTCATCGGATGAACCACTATGTCGAGGATTCGATCAAACCCTGTATGCAATTCCCTTTGTCAATCGGTACGTTACTTGCCCGAGACTCGATCGTCGGTATCCCAATACCTTGTTCAGTCTCGTTACCGGCAAGTCACTTTACTCGTACCGTAATGCATGATCCCGTGTCCAACACCTTGGTCACATTGAGCTCAATATGATGATGCATTACCGAGTGGGCCCAGAGATACCTCTCCGTCATACGGAGTGACAAATCCCAGTCTCGATCCGTGTCAACCCAACAGCTACTTTCGGAGATACCTGTAATGCACCTTTATAGTCACCCAGTTACGTTGTGACGTTTGATACACCCAAGGCACTCTTACGGTATCCGGGAGTTACACGATCTCATGGTCGAAGGAAGAGATACTTGACACTTGCAAAGCTCTAGCAAAACGAACTACACGATCTTTTATGCTATGCTTAGGATTGGGTCTTGTCCATCACATCATTCTCCTAATGATGTGATCCCGTTATCAACGACATCCAATGTCCATAGTAAGGAAACCATGACTATCTGTTGATCACAACGAGCTGGTCAACTAGAGGCTTACCAGGGACATAGTGTGGTCTAAGTATTCACACGTGTATTACGATTTCCGGATAATACAGTTATAGCATGAATAAAAGACAATTATCACGAACAATGAAATATAATAATACTTTTATTATTGCCTCTAGGGCATATTTCCAACAGTCCCCCCATGCAGGTGGGCCCCACTCCGGAACCTTCTAGAACCTTCCCGGTACAATACCGAAAAATCCCGAACATTTTCCGGTGGCCAAAATAGGACTTCCCATATATAAATCTTTACCTCCGGACCATTCCGGAACTCCTCGTGACATCCGGGATCTCATCCGGGACTCCGAACAACATTCGGTAACCACATACAAACTTCCTTTATAACCCTAGCGTCATCGAACCTTAAGTGTGTAGACCCTACGGGTTCGGGAGACATGTAGACATGACCGAGACGTTCTCCGGTCAATAACCAACAGCGGGATCTGGATACCCATGATGGCTCCCACATGTTCCACGATGATCTCATCGGATGAACCACGATGTCAAGGACTTAATCAATCCCGTATTCAATTCCCTTTGTCTATCGGTATGTTACTTGCCCGAGATTCGATCGTCGATATCCAATACCTTGTTCAATCTCGTTACCGGCAAGTCACTTTACTCGTTCCGTAACACATCATCCCGTGATCAACTCCTTGGTCACATTGCGCATATGATGATGTCCTACCGAGTGGGCCCAGAGATACCTCTCCGTTTACACGGAGTGACAAATCCCAGTCTCGATCCGCATAAAACAATAGATACTTTCGGAGATACCCGTAGTGCACCTTTATAGTCACCCAGTTATGTTGTGACGTTTGATACACCCAAAGCACTCCTACGGTATCCAGGAGTTACACGATCTCATGGTCAAAGGAAGAGATACTTGACATTGGCAAAGCTCTAGCAAACGAACTACACGATCTTTGTGCTATGCTTAGGATTGGGTCTTGTCCATCACATCATTCTCCTAATGATGTGATCCCGTTATCAACGACATCCAATGTCCATAGTCAGGAAACCATGACTATCCGTTGATCACAACGAGCTAGTCAACTAGAGGCACACTAGGGACATATTGTGGTCTATGTATTCATACGTGTATTACGATTTCCGGATAATACAGTTATAGCATGAATAAAAGACAATTATCATGAACAAGGAAATATAATAATAACACTTTTATTATTGCCTCTAGGTCATATTTCCAACACAATTATATAGTTGTGACATGATATGGCCAATATCATATAGCTCCATTGATCTTCATCTTCGGGGCTCCATGATCATCTTGTCACCGGCTTGACACCATGATCTCCATCATCGTGTCTTCATGAAGTTGTCACGCCAACGACTACTTCTACTTCTATGACTAACATTTAGCAATAAAGTAAAGTAGTTTACATGGCGTTATTCAATGACACGCAGGTCATACAAAAAATAAAGACAACTCCTATGGCTCCTGCCGGTTGTCATACTCATCGACATGCAAGTCGTGAATCCTATTACAAAGAACATGATCTCATACATCACAATTCATCATTCATCACAACTTCTGGCCATATCACATCACATGATCAATCGCTGCAAAAACAAGTTAGACGTCCTCTAATTGTTGTTGCATCTTTTACGTGGCTGCAATTGGGTTCTAGCAAGAACGTTTTCTTACCTACGAATCACCACAACGTGATTTTGTCAACTTCTATTTACCCTTCATAAGGGTCCTGTTCATCGATTCCGCTCCAACTAAGGTGGGAGAGACAGACACCCGCCAGCCACCTTATGCAACTTGTGCATGTCAGTCGGTGGAACCGGTCTCACGTAAGTGTACGTGTAAGGTTGGTCCGGGCCGCTTCATCCCACAATACCGTTGAGCAAGAAAAAACTAGTAGAGGCAAGTAAGATGAAAAAATCCACGCCCACAACAAAGTTGTGTTCTACTCGTGCAAAGAAAACTACGCATAGACCTAGCTCTGATACCACTGTTGGGGAACGTTGCAGAAAATTAAAATTTTTCCTACGGTTTCACCAAGATCCATCTATGAGTTCATCTAAGCAACGAGTCTAGGGAGAGAGTTTGCATCTACATACCACTTGTAGATCGCGTGCGGAAGCTTGCAAGGTGATGATGTAGTCGTACTCGACGTGATCCAAATCACCGATGACCTGCGCCGAACGGACGGCACCTCCGCGTTCAACACACGTACGGAAACAGCCACGTCTCCTCCTTGATCCAGCAAGGAAGGGAGGAGAGGTTGAGGGAGATGGCACCAGCAGCAGCACGACGGCGTGGTGTTGGTGGAGCTGCAGTACTCCGGCAGAGCTTCGCTAAGCACTATGGAGGTGGAGGAGGTGTTGGGGAGGGAGAAGGAGGCAACCAAAGGCCAGGGCGTTCAGGTATGAAGTCCCTCCTCTCCCCCCACTATATATAGGGGTGCCAAGGGGGGGTGGCCGGCCCTAGGAGATCAAATCTCCTAGGGGGTGCGGCGGCCAAGGGGGGTTTTCCCTCCCCCCAAGGCACCTAGGAGGTGCCTTACCCTCCTAGGACTCTTGCCCCCCTTGAACCCTAGGCGCATGGGCCTATGTGGGGCTGGTGCCCTTGGCCCATTAGGCCAAGGCGCACCCCCACACAGCCCATGTGGCCCCCCGGGACAGGTGGACCCACCCAGTGGACCCCCGGGACCCTTCCGGTGGTCCCGGTACAATACCGATAACCCCGAAACTTGTCCCGATGCCCGAAACAGGACTTCCCATATATAAATCTTTACCTCCGGACCATTCCGGAACTCCTCGTGACGTCCGGGATCTCATCCGGGACTCCGAACAACATTCGGGTTACTGCATATACATATCCCTATAACCCTAGCGTAACTGAACCTTAAGTGTGTAGACCCTACGGGTTCGGGAGACATGCAGACATGACCGAGACTCTCTCAGTCAATAACCATCAGCGGGATCTGGATACCCATGATGGCTCCCACATGCTCCTCGATGTTGTCATCGGATGAACCACTATGTCGAGGATTCGATCAAACCCTGTATGCAATTCCCTTTGTCAATCGGTACGTTACTTGCCCGAGACTCGATCGTCGGTATCCCAATACCTTGTTCAGTCTCGTTTCCGGCAAGTCACTTTACTCGTACCGTAATGCATGATCCCGTGTCCAACACCTTGGTCACATTGAGCTCAATATGATGATGCATTACCGAGTGGGCCCAGAGATACCTCTCCGTCATACGGAGTGACAAATCCCAGTCTCGATCCGTGTCAACCCAACAGTTACTTTCGGAGATACCTGTAATGCACCTTTATAGTCACCCAGTTACGTTGTGACGTTTGGTATACCCAAGGCACTCTTATGGTATCCGGGAGTTACACGATCTCATGGTCGAAGGAAGAGATACTTGACACTTGCAAAGCTCTAGCAAAACGAACTACACGATCTTTTATGCTATGCTTAGAATTGGGTCTTGTCCATCACATCATTCTCCTAATGATGTGATCCCGTTATCAATGACATCCAATGTCCATAGTCAAGAAACCATGACTATCTGTTGATCACAACGAGCTGGTCAACTAGAGGCTTACCAGGGACATTGTGTGATCTAAGTATTCACACGTGTATTACGATTTCCGGATAATACAGTTATAGCATGAATAAAAGACAATTATCATGAAAAATGAAATATAATAATACTTTTATTATTGCCTCTAGGGCATATTTCCAACAGACCTACCCCAAAAACTTGGCGGATAAGAAGAATGACAAAGTGAACAAAGGTATATTTGATATACATGTTATTGATGTGTACTTTACTAGTGTTTCCAAGGTTGATAAGATCATCATCCATACTTCCTTTACTTTCGGGATTAGTGTTGAACCTAAAATAAATGTTATTTGGTGTTTGCGTTGAGCATGAATATGATTGAATCATGATTATTGCAATAGGTTATTCATTTAAGTCAAAGAATAATTATTATTTTGTTTACATGAATAAAACCTTCTATGGTCATACACTCAATATAAATTGTTTATTGAATCTCGATCATAGTAATACACATATTCATAATATTAATGCCAGAAGATGCAAAGTTGATAATGATAGTGCAACATACTTGTGGCACTGCCGTTTTTGTCATATTGGTGTAAAGCACATGAAGAAACTCCATGGAAATGGACTTTAGTAATCACTTAATTATGAATCATCTGATACTTGCGAACCATGCCTCATGGCCAAGATGACTAAAACTTCGTTTTTCAAAACAATGGAGCGAGCTAATGACTTATTGAAAGTAATACATACCGAACTGAATATGAATAGTACACTAGATCATTGATGGCGCACGTTGCTGCACCCGTCTATTTCTACAATGAAATGAAAGGTAGTTGATAAATAAATGACCACATGAAATATATTTAATTTACCTAAACATAACCATGCATTAGTTGTTGCGCCTATCTATTTCTACAATGAAATGATAGGTATTTTGATAATAAATGACCACACAAAATATACTGAATTTACACATAAACATAAATTAGTCGGTAATCCAAGAAAATCTCATATATATACTCCGTAAAGGCAAGGTCACATATACAAATTGGCTTGGTATAACAACATACAGAACAATATAGATAGTAAATACAACTAATCAGTACAAATAATAGGCAATAAGAAATACTCCTTTTGTTTATAAATATTAGCCCTTTTTAAAGATTCCAATATGGACTACATATGGAGCAAAATGTGTGAATCTACGCTCTAAACTATGTCTATATACATTCGTATGTAGTTTACATTAATATTTCTTAAAAAAAACTTATATTTAGGAACGGATGGAGTAGATTGTATACATCATGAGTAAATGGAATCTTCACATGCCTCTACCAAAAGGCCACCATGTTCCGAAACAAAGAAGATTTATGTCTGCCTAATGCAGCTGGCTGTTTCTTGTGGAGGGCATCACATTCATAGGGCAAACAACCTAACAAGAATTAAATTAGTTGCAATATCAAATAATGATATATACTAAATACTACCATACAAGCAGTAGCAGGGATATGCGGTAATCATACTTTTCCTTTTTGTTTGGTGTTTTGTTAAAGATCAATCAGGCTGAAAGCTATATGTAATAAAGTGGCAAACTGACAATTCCATTTTATACATGAAAATGCTTGCCAAAACAAACCAACATGGAAAATGGTGTCACTACACTTGTACGAATTAAGTAAGGTCCAAATTAAAATGTCAACCAATCAGCAACCACCTGTGTCATTTACAGAAAAGATAACTATCCGGTTAGGACAACATAACTGATATAGCAAAATAACATCATGTATAAAATGGAAGACAAAGAGTTCTACACCAAAAGTGATAACTGAAATAAAAGCGAAGATATGCGTAAGATGTCAGTATACCTAGCGTGTATCCAGTGCGTCGTAGTTGAGCTGCTCAAGCTAGATATCATTACTTAGTTATGCATTAGTACTGAAATAAATTTCAAAGAAGATTCAATCAAATTTTATTGCATCAGCACATATAAATACATAAAAGACGAACTTGAATTCTCTTTGAAAACATAACATTCGTTCAATTGGCAACAACCATGTTTTCTGCAACGCTATTGGAAAAGTTGAACAATAACAATACCCATGATTGACATGCTCGCTTCTTGTGTTGTTGTTTTTCATCTGACACAAAGCTATTGCAAGTTCAAACTATCTCTACCACTGTTGTGAAACCTTATTCAACAACCAAAAAGAATGTCCTAAATTTAAGCCCAGCTAGAGCGATTAGGTTTTTTTATCTCTAGGAAATATATACAAAGGGCTAGACGTTCTAAAGTAAGACAGTTACAGAAATCTGTAGCAAGCATTGCTTTCTGCTTAATCTTTGTGTCATACCTCGGAACTGTTATAAGCAAAATGAGTATTTATGAGGTCCGGGAAAATAAAATGGAACCAGTGTTTATGTTCTTGAGGCCAGCTTATAAGGTTCAATCATATTCGCCCCACGGTTGCCGTGCCATGACATGGTGAAAATAGATACTGATTTTGTACGCTTGTACTCATGAATTAGAAAGCAAAAACAATCGTACCTAATTTATAATCTTCATGTAGTACTACTGCAACTCATAACTGAAAAAGGACCACATGATTTAGATAAAGATAACCTATACGATGTTTAAAAGTAAATTTCCTCCATAAATATTTCCATTACCTCATATCACAATGTTTTGACCTGCAACTGCATCTATCAGTTCAGGAGAAAATTCACAGATTCAATGAAATATTGTCTGGGGTTGAGTGGAAGACTTGAGAGAAACAAAGCTTGCAAATTTGTAGGAATTGACTGTCTAGTTACCTTGCAGAAGGAGATTTCACATCAACATCAGAGGAGGAGAGGATGTACTGCATAACCAGAAGAGGATTTTCAGCTACAGATAAGCATTGCCGAAGATTTTTTTCTAAGATATTGTGACCGTGCAACGCAACATTCAGAAATGAAATCGGCAGTATTGTACCTTCCACGGAGTTAACCGGTTTCCTATCATGGCCTTCTGCCTACAATCCCAAACACAGACATGTCAACATTCTGCTATTATTACTCCCTCAACATGTACACATTATTTGACAGGTTACAATGTATCCTCCACTTACAGATTTCAATCCAAGATATCATTGCTCTGGACGGCTATGGTGTCCTCGAGCTGCAGTATCTTGGACATGATGGTCATCACGCGCTCCCGAACCTCCAGTGTGCTGCACGAACCTGCCAACAATAAGCACCACCAAAATGCCGACACTGCCATCCCCATGGCAACCAGCAAACGGACACAAGACGGCCGGCAAATAGACGGCGAACCTCACGACGGTGCCCTTGGTGAATCATGGTGCGCCGGCCTCCAAATCCGGCTGGAGCAGGATGGTGTAGCTTCCATTGGCGATCTGCTCTTGAGTTGCCTTGAGGTCTCAGAATGCTGGAGGCGATCTTCTTCCTCCCGTTGGTTATCACAACCAAATCACAAAATAGTAATGAATATGCAAAATAAATAAGAGAAATGCATATATGTTTAGTAAACCTGGTTAGATAATTGATTCTTGAATTTGGATGGGTGCAGTTTCCCCTCAAAGTTAAATGCACAAGATACTTAGCATCAATTCCTATGACAAAACTGAATCGCCTTCCAAGTTCCTTTCTCTTTTATAAATAAACTAAACAAAAACGTCTATTCTTTTTTGTTCTGCTCAATCCAGTAAAAGTCTAAAAGAGAAAGAATTCAATTAAAAACGCATCACCAACATACAATGTGCACTTCGAAAAGCAATTAAACCATACATATAATAAATAAGAGAATTCTGAATTTATTTGGAATTCCTAGGACAAGTAGAAAAAATATGTATACTATGGAACTCACATATTAAATCCAGTGTATCTACCATAACCATAGCCATGTCTTTGGTGATTCTCGCATGGGAAAGGCCTCCATCTCTAGCCTAGGCATATTGCGAATGGGAAAAGGCTGGCTGTACCTGTAGGCAAGGCATGGATGTGCGGAAGCCATCTAGGACGGCAATCACACCGCACATGTGGACGCTTAATCTGGTGGCACCACCGGCGGACGATATGGCTAGATATGATAGACGATGCCACAGGAGGCGACGACCTGCTTGATAGGGAGGAACAGGAAGGAATTAAGGTCGAGGCCGGAGGCCTGGGTCAGTGACACGGCGGGAATCGAGATGGGGCCGCAGGCACCACCCAGTCGCGATGGATGCGGTCTGGATCCATAAGCGCGGCGACAAGCCGCCGGATCCGGCCCCGACTCCTTCACCCGCCGGCGGTCAAGCGCGTGCGGGCGCAAGTCCTGCAGGCGGACAGAAGAGAAGAGGTCGGGGAGAGGAGGAGTTTTTTTTTCTTTTCTTTTTGAGGTGGGGCGACGAGGAGTCGAGGCAGATAGATTGGCATCACGTGTCGAGGCGAAGATATGGGACAAAAAACCAAATATCAGCCCAGTTAACCACAGTGGGCCAAAAAAGCTACGGGAATAGCTGCCCTTTAGGACAGCCAGCCCACCTCACGAAAAAAATCATGTTGACAGAAGATCTAACGGCCAGAAACGTTTAGCACATGAAATCGAACGGCCAGAAATGCCAATGGCCTGAGAAGGCTGGGAGGGTGCTCAGTTTTAATATATCTAAATTTATGCTATCATGGCCAAAAAAGGTTATACACTGATACTCCAATGTAATAATAGAACGTGGATTCTACTTGCCCAGCTCATTTCAAACATATGTACCTGGAAATGGAAACAAAATCTAGAAAAGAAAACTGAATTATTCTGTCAAGTGATTTGTGAGTCTTATCTTTTAATTCCTTCCAGAATAACCCAGGAATCTGAAATTGACATAACCTAGCTATATGGGACAGCCATGTTATGCTGAAATTCTATTGTTAGAGACTCTTTTGTCATCATCTCATGCTGTTCAGGGTACTTGCCGTGCTATGCTATAACATTAGGCCAGATAGTATATGAAATAGCATCTACTAGTATATGAAAAGACCGAAAATGATCTTCTGAGCACGAGCACAGGTGGTCTCGGTATCCCACCCGCCCGCAGTCCTCGTGATCCACAATCCCAAGCGTATAGGCCCAGTTATTATTCCCGTATATGGCGCAATGTGTTGGAAATATTAACACTTTTCCGATTAGACTTATCCACGAGTAAACAGTAAGCATGGCATAAAAGGTATGCATCTCATAGCGATACCTAAGCACACTAGCACGTGCAGAACATAGAATTGAACCTTCTATGAGCAGCACATATGCGGCTAGTATAAGTACGAGTAAACGAGGGATGAACAGATCATACCCTTCGGTTGGCCAGGCCAATGCGGCGGCTGCCGCAGCAGCCTCGGCGTCGCCCGCAGCCTTCTTCTTAGCGGCGGCGGCGTCGGCCATGGTGTCAATGCAGAGGAGGTAGTGGAAGCAGAGGCAAACAGAGTTGGGGACGGATCGGGAGCAGTCGCGTCGAGACGCTCCCCAAAAACCTTATTGCCGTTCTCCCGGGCAGGATCTCGAACGACAGGGTTCCGGAGGCACCTGCTCTCCCGACCAGCCATGCACGCAGTCATCGAGATGGGATCGCCAGAGGCAGCACAGAGTGAGGAACAGTAGATGACGGCTAGTTCGCACGAGAGGGAGTGAGTGAACCGAACTAGGTTACTTCACTGGCCAGAGCCTTCTTATATAGTCCGTAAGGAAGAAAGTCATGGGCCTTGCCGAGGCCCACGACCAAGTCGGCCCACTCCCGGTAAGGGAGTCATTGTTCCTGGCAAGGGTCGCACTCCCGGCAAGGGAGTCGACGAATCGCGGCAACGCAAGTCAGCCCACCGTCCAACGTCTTGGACAGTGGCCCATATTTTAGCGACTCGTTAATTAATCCCTGATTAATTAATTCATTCCTGAGCGGCAAAAATAAGCTTCGGCTTGGCTCATTCCCGCAACCCGCAACCCACGGCGCGCGCGCATCGTGACGAGGCGAGGCGTGGCGAGGCGGGCGGCGGAGGAGGAGGAGCGCGCGTGTACCACTCCTCTTCCCAAGCTCCCAATGGCAAGTGGTAGAGCCGCCCTTATAAAGGGGTATCAACTCTCCTCGGCTAGCAAGGTGGGACTAAACTTCCCACCACCTGTCATCTCATACATGGGCCTCAAGATTAATCAAGGATTAGTGTCTTATATGGGCCTAAGCCCATCCATAATCCAACAATCCCCCACCAGATCTCGAGGCACGTAAGTTTGTCAACTATTCCAAACAATGTTTGATATACCAGAATTTTCAATGGAGACTGTTAAGTTGAACTTCCACCTAGAGCAATAGGATTAGACTTCTTCACAACTAAACAATAGACTATGCCTTGAATTATTAGTTTTGCGTGCAGAAGTTTCGCCTATTTGTCAGCTGATACATGGCTGCCGAAGGCTAAACCCCACGGGTGGAGCTTATTAGTCAAACTCCGTACCTTCTCATGAGCTTAATAGAGATTACCCAATCTCATAGACTGTGACCAGTAGTCGGGCTCACATAGGTGTGTTCCTCCAAAGAATGCTCTGTAGGTTAGCATCTTGCTTACACAAGCTTTGGAACACATTAAGACAAAAGTCAGCCTGCCTTACAGAATTGAGAATATTGTGCATCTCCAACGGAGTGGGTTAATTAAGGATACTCTCCTCAGTTGACCGCTGGATTGTTTTCCCAGGTCCTAATTCACGGGATCTCCGATCACATAGGTTGGGTTACTCCCATGGCAACTTACGTGGGTCTCATACCCATCTCCCTCGATGCATTTTCTATCACAATCCGTGATAGCCCTTTCGTAAAAGGGTCTGTCAGATTCTTAGTCGTCTGGATGTAATCCAACGCTATTACTCCGGAGTTTCTTGATTTTCTGACATATTTCAATCTTCTTATTATGTGCTTTGTGGATTTCATGTTGTCCTTTGAACTCTTAGCCTTGGCAATCACTGTTTGATTGTCACGGTTCATAAGGACAGCCAGCACTGGTTTATCAACCACCGACAAATCCATCAAAAGCTCTCGAAGCCATTCTGCTTCGAACGCATGATGTGTCTAATGCTGTGAGTTCTGCTTCCATAGTCGATCTGGTTAAGATCGTCTGCTTGCAAGACTTCCAAGAAACAGCACCACCACCAAGTGTGAAGACATGTCCACTTGTGGCTTTCATCTCATCAGCATCAGATATCCAATTCGAATCACTATACCCCTCAAGTACCGTCAGGTACCCAGAATAGTGAATTCCATAGTTCGCAGTACCTTGCAAATAACGCATCACTTGCTCAACAGCATGCCAATGCACATCTCCCGGATTGGAAACAAACCGGCTCAGTTTGCACACAGCAAATGAGATGCCAGGACGAGTAGCACATGCTAGGTACATCAGTGAAACAACGACTTGAGAATATCTCAATTGATCTACAGTCGTGCCTTCGAACTTTCGAATCCGCACGCTAGGATCATATGGTGTTGCAGAAGGTTTGCAGTCCGAATATCCAAAATGGCTCAAAATCTTCTCGACATAGTGGGATTGCAAAAGTGTAATTCCACCCTCAGAATTTCTCAGTAGCTTGATGTTCGGGATAACATCAGCCACACCCAGGTCCTTCATCTCAAAGTTGTGAGATAGAAAGGACTTGACCTCCTCAATTACCTTGAGGTGGGTCCCAAATATCAGTATGTCATCGACATACAGACACAGTATAACTCCTTCGCCCCCATCATAGCGATAGTATACACATTTTTCAGCTTCGTTCACAACAAAGCCAGCAAATGTCAGAGTAGTGTTGAACTTCTCATGCCATTGCTTAGGCGCTTGTTTCAGGCCATACAAAGATTACACTAGCTTACACACCTTTCCTTCCTGACCATTTACTACAAAGCCATCCGGTTGTTGCATGTAAATTTCCTCGTCTAGCTCTCCGTTAAGGAAAGCCGTCTTAACGCCCATCTGATGAACGAGAAGACCATGCGAGGCAGCCAAAGCGAGTAACACTCGAATGGTTGTCAGTCTAGCCACAGGTGAATAAGTGTCAAAGAAATCCTCTTCTTCTTTCTGGGTATAACCCTTGGCCACAAGCCTAGCCTTGTACTTCTCAATAGTACCATCGGGCCTAAGCTTCCTTTTGAACACCCACTTACATCCTAATGGTCGATAACCATAAGGACGATCAGTGATCTCCCATGTCCCGTTAGCCAAGATGGAATCCATCTCACTACGGACCGCATCCTTCCAGTAGTCAGCATCTGGAGATGCATAAGCTTCTGAAATGGAGCTGGGAGTATCATCATCCACGAGGTACACGAGGAAATCATCACCAAAGGACTTTGCAGTCCTCTATCTCTTGCTCCTAACAAGAGCTTCCTCGTCATCCTCCGTGGAACTCTTATCACTTTTATGTTCATAATATTCCATCGGAATAGCAGGTTCAGGAGTCTCATCAGATTCCAGTCTAGAATTGCTTTGCATATCTCTCATGGGAAAAATATCCTCAAAGAATGTAGCATCCCTAGACTCTATAATTGTACCGACCTTCTGGTCTACCTTAGATTTCACCACTAGAAATCTATAGCCAACGCTATGCTTAGCATAGCCAAGAAAAACACAGTCCACGGTCTTTGGTCCCAACTTGCGCCTTTTGATTATCGGCACATTGACTTTCGCCAAACAGCCCCAAGTGCGCAAGAGAGTGTAGTTCTTTTCTTTTCCCATTTCTCATAGGGAGTAGTCTCATTATCCTTTGTGGGAACTTTATTCAGGACATGACAAGATGTCAATACAGCCTCCCCCCACCATGCCTTGGATAAACCCGATGTATCTAACATGGCGTTAACCAAATCAGTTAGAGTACGGTTTTTCCGTTCGGCAACCCCGTTTGACTGGGGTGAGTAGGGAGGCGTCCTCTCATGAATAATACCATGTTCTGCACAGAATAAATCGAACTCATTAGAAAAGTACTCTCCACCACGATCAGACCGGACTCGTTTTATTTTCTTCTCAAGTTGGCTCTCAACTTCAGCCTTATAGACTTTAAAGTAGTGTAGAGCCCCATCCTTAGTATTTAACAAATACACATAGCAGAATCTAGCGGAATCATCAATCAGAGTCATGAAGTATTTCTTTCCATCTTTAGTCAACACACCATTCGTCTCACAGAGATCTGAATGTATGAGCTCTAGAGGTGCTAGGTGTCTCTCCTTCGCAGGCTTGTGAGGCTTACGAGGTTGCTTAGCTTGCACACACGCATGGCACTTAGAGCCTTTGGCTAAAGTGAAACTCGGGATTAAATCCATCTTAGCTAGCCGCGTCATACAACTGAAATTTATGTGACAAAGACATGAATGCCAAACCTCAGATTCGTTCACATTAGAATGAATTTGGTTCATGACTTTATTACAGAAATCCTCCAGGGAAAGGCAGAACAAACCACCACAATCATATCCTTTTCCAACAAGTAGTCCATACCGAGATACGACTACTTTGTTAGACTCAGATACTAACTTAAACCCTTCTTTACATAGAAGGGAGCCAATAACGAGATTCTTCTTTATGGCGGGGACATGATGCACGTTCTTTAGTTGCACGATCTTTCCTGAAGTAAACTTCAGATCTACCGTGCCAACACCATGAACAGAAGCATGCGAGCCATTCCCCATCAGGATGGAACAATCTCATGCGACCTGGTAGGAAGAAAACAAAGACACATCAGCACACACATGAATATTGGCCCCAGTGTTAATCCACCAATCGATGGACTAACAAACTGAAAGTATGGTAAACAGATTACCATACCCACATGCCGCATCATTGTTGCTCAGAGTGAAATTCACAGACTTGGAGTCTTGTGCTGGCTTCTTGTACTTGTTTGGGCACTTGTTTGCCCAATGTTCATCTGAACCACAAGTAAAGTAGCCATCTCTCTTTTTGTCTTTCTTCTTACCCTTCTTCTTAAAGGTAGTATTCTGCTGGACAAAGTTCTTTCCCTTGAACTTGTGGAAGTTCTTCTGCACCACATTGGCGCTAGAAGAACCCTCTGCCCCTTTCACGTGTGAGTCCTTTGCTCTCGAGTTCTGCTCAACACTGAGATGACCAATGACATCCTCAACAGAGAATTCACGTCTCATGTGCTTGAGAGAAGTAGCAAAGTTCCTCCAACTAGGAGGGAGTTTTGCAATAATGCAACCCGCGACAAACTTGTCCGGTAACTCACACTTCAGGAGCTCCAACTCCTTAGCAATGCACTGTATCTCATGAGCCTGGTCTAATACAGAACGGTTATCAACCATCCTGTAATCATGGAACTGCTCCATGGCATATAGCTCACTGCCAGCATCAGTTGCGCCGAATTTGACTTCGAGCGCATCCCACAAGTTTTTGGCAACGCCCATATGAATATAGGCGTCAACCAACTTGTCTCCAATCACACTCAGAACTTCTCCCAGAAAGATTGTGGTTACCTCCCTAAATGCCTTCTCCTGTTTAGGAGCAATCGTTTCTGTGAGGGACACACCACCAACCCAGAACACGTTCATCGCTATGAGCCACAAGGTGGTTCTAGTCTGCCAACGCTTAAAATGTGTCCCGGTAAACTTTTCCGGTTTTAGAGTAGCAGCAAAGCCTTGAATCGAAAAGTGCCTAAAATAAGGTTTTTGGATTGTTGGAAATATTAGCACTTTTCCGATTAGACTTATCCACGAGTAAACAGTAAGCATGGCATAAAAGGTATGCATCTCATAGCGATACCTAAGCATACTAGCACGTGCAGAACATAGAATCGAACCTTCTATGAGCAGCACATATGCGGCTAGCATAAGTACGAGTAAACAAGGGATGAGCCGATCATACCCTCCGGTTGGCCAGGCCAACGCGGCGGCTGCAGCAGCAGCCTCGGTGTCATCCGTAGCCTTCTTCTTAGCGGCGGCGTCGTCGGCCATGCTGTCGATGCAGAGGAGGTAGTGGAAGCAGAGGCGAACAGAGTTGGGGACGGATCGGGAGCAGTCGCGTCGAGACGCTCCCCAAAAACCTTATTGCAGTTCTCCCAGGCAGGATCTCAAACGACAGGGTTCCGGAGGCACCTTCTCTCCCGACCAGCCATGCACGCGGTCGTCGGGATGGGATCGCCGGAGGCAGCACAGAGTGAGGAACAGTAGATGCCGGCTAGGTCGCACGAGAGGGAGTGAGTGAACCGAACTAGGTTACTTCACTGGCCAGAGCCTTCTTATATAGTCCGTAAGGAAGAAAGTCGTGGGCCTTGCCGAGGCCCACGACCGAGTTGGCCCACTCCCGGCAAGGGAGTCGTTGTTCCCAGCAAGGGTCGCACTCCCGGCAAGGGAGTCGATGAATACGCGGGTCCCAGCAAGGGTCGCACCCCCGGGAAGGGAGTCGATGAATCCCGACAACGCAAGTCATCCCACCGTCCAACGTCTTGGACAGTGGCCCACATTTTAGTGACTCATTAATTAATCCCTGATTAATTAATTCATTCATGAGCGGCAAAAATAAGCTTCGGCTCGGCTCATTCCCGCAACCCGCAACCCGCAGCGCGCGCGCGTCGTGACGAGGCGAGGCGTGGCGAGGTGGGCGGCGGAGGAGGAGGAACGTGCGTGTACCACTCCTCTTCCCAAGCTCCCAATGGAAAGTGGTAGAGAAGTCCTTATAAAGGGGTCTCAACTCTCCTCAACTAGCAAGGTGGGACTAAACTTCCCACCACCTGCCATCTCATACATGGGCCTCAAGATTAATCAGGGATTAGTGTCTTATACGGGCCTAAGCCCATCCATAATCCAACACACTGAAAAGTTACGAGGGCCCACGTCTGCCATCACGGCCTTGCCACGACGTGAGTCAACTGGGGTCTCGCTCAGACGTGCAGGAGCGGACTAGGCCGTTATTGTAACGCCCCATATGTAACCTGCCATATTTGTATTCCAACTCTTGCCATTTCCGGCACTAAGTTATGTTATTTCCTCGTTGTCGAGTCTTTGTCTTCGTGTTGCTTTTGTCTTTGTCATGCATCTCATACCATGTCATCATGTGCATCGCATTTGCATACGTGTTCGTCTCATGCACCCGAGCATTTTCCCCGTTGTCCGTTTTGCATTCCGGCGCTCCTATGTCCTTCGGTGTTCCCTTTTACCTCTTTTCGTGTGTGGGTGTTAAACATTCTCGGATTGGACCGAGACTTGCCAAGCGGCCCTGGTATACTACCGGTAGACCGCCTGTCAAGTTTCGTGCCATTTGGACTTCGTTTGATACTCCAACGGTTAACCGAGGAACCGAAAAGGCCTCGTGTGTGTTGCAGCCCAACACCCCTCCATAGTGGCCCAAAACCCACCAAAAACCCCTCCATCATCTCGATCGTTCGATCACGATCGCGTGGCCGCAAACCGTGCTCAATTTGGAGCCTCCTAGCTCCTCCTATGTATAAAAAGGCACCTCCACCGAAATTCTCGAATCATTTCCATCCTAAACCTAGCCCCCTTCCCCTCCGCGCGCCGGACACGTCCGGTCCACGCCGGACAAAGTCGCCGCCGCCACTCCCACGCTGCCACATGTCCCGCTGCCGTCCTCTCTGCCGCCGGCCCGCCGAGGCCCGTAGCGGGCCCCCGGGCCCAGTCGCCGCCTCCCCGCGCCCGGCTCGCAGCACCGCCCCGCTCTCCCTCGCCCGTGTCGGCGCCGCCTCACCTCGCCCACCTCGACATCGACGAATGCCGCCGCTGCCACCTGGTCGCCGCTCCTCCTCGCCTCGCCGTGCCGCAGTCCTCTACCTCGTCGTCGCGCCGCCCCGACCCCGGATTCGGCCAACTCCGGCGGCGCCCTTGACCCCTCCGGCCGGCGACTCCAACTCCGGCGCCCCCAAGTACTGTTCCGGTGAGAGGATTCGACGAACCTCGTTTTACATGCGCCCAGATCTAGATCGGCTATAGTAAACCCTAGGGTTGACTTCGTCCCAGTTTTCCATTACTTTTAGCATTTTTCATTGCATCATATCTTTGCACACGTGGCTCCGTTTTGGGCGTGTAGCATATCAAATTGTTCGTATCGATGTGTACTTCATTTCATTCCATTGCACCATGTTCATTTGAGTTCATCTTGATGCCCTAAATGCTGTTGCAAGAGTGCTATGTAATGTTAGTTTCAGATTCTGAACAGTTATTGGACATTTGTCATTTTTGCAATGTTTAATGTGTGCCTCCTATGATCTTGAGCCCTACATGTGTTTTGAAGTATGCCATGCCATCTTTACAGGGGTGTATACCATGTTTTTTTGTGATCTTTGTGATGACTAGCACAAGCATGCAAAGTAGCTCTCGTGATGTTGGTGATTTTAGGGACTTAGAAATCTTCTAAGTTTTTTCCCTGATAATATTTTTATGCCATGTATTCTTGTTGCTACAGAGTGAACCATGCCTCTTTTGAGCATGTTCAGTAAGGATGTTTTTTGAGATATTGTTATGCTCTATCCATCCATGTCTTTGTTTGCAATTATGGAGTCCCCTAGCATGACTCAATCTTGCTCTACTTTTGCTATAAAATGTTCCTGGCAGATTGTTTACATGTTAAGCAATTTTGCCGAGGTTGTTGTAGTTGATCCATGCATGATGTGAGAGTGTTCTTGCCATGGTTAGCTTATTCATCATGTCTACTTGGTGGGTGTATGCTTAGTTTGTCATGCAATGCCTTGTGGTGAGTGCATCGAGCTCGTAAACATGCCTACGTGAATCTGTTTTGCCATGTTCCAGTTTTCTGCTAAGTCTGAATCTGTTAACGAAAGTTGCTATGTTCACACGGTTGCCATTGTATTTTCTGATCCCTTTTGGCTTATGGTCAGTAAGGGACTTTTGTTGTATGCTTTGAGTAGCTTCATGCCATGCCTTGATTTGCCATGATATGTTCCTGTAGCATGTTGTTATCTTGTTCTAAACATTGCTTCCTGATGTTAAATTCCTGCCAAGTTGTTATTTTCACTAAGTCTGTAACCTGTTATCTTTTGCACTTTTGCCATGCTTGTTTGAACCTGCTATTGAGTGAATTAGCCATAGCTCAGTGTTCATCTTTTGTCAAGCATCCTGAGTGGATCCCTGCCATGTGCTTTGTTGTTATGTTAGAGTGCAGTAGCTTGTTGTTCTTGATGCATTTAGATGGCCTCGTGCTGTTAATCGCAGCTTTGCGCCATTATTGTTTTGCTTGCCATTTGCAAACCGTGCATCCGATTCCGGTGATCTTTATATCGATTTCGACCGAAATCAACTCATCTTTCCAGGGGTACACTTAGTTTTCCAAGTTGAGGCCTGGTTCAATCTTTTCCTTCCGGAACATGCATATGCATTGCATATCACATCCCGCATATCATGCCATGTTTTGCATCAGGTTGTTTGTGCATTGCACGTGGTTGATTGTGGTTCCCTTTGTTTGTGTTCTTGCTTTGGGTAGAGCCGGGATACGAGTACGTGATCGAGGAACCCGTTGAGAACGTTTACGAGGATCAAACTTACGTCAACTCGGAGAACTTTGCAGGCAAGATGACCATACCCTCGAAATCACTTCTATCTTTGCTTGCTAGATGCTCGCTCTTTTGTTATGCCTATGCTACGATACCTACCACATCCTTTATCATGCCTCCCATATTGCCATGTCAATCCTCTAACCCACCTTGTCCTAGCAAACCGTTGTTTGGCTCTGTTACCGCTTTGCTCAGCCCCTCTTATAGCGTTGCTAGTTGCAGGTGAAGATTGGAGTTTGTTCCTTGTTGGAACATGTTTATTGTTGGGATATCATTATTATATCTTGTCTACTTTAATGCATCTATACACTTGGTAAAGGGTGGAAGGCTCGGCCTTATGCCTGGTGTTTTGTTCCACTCTTGCCGCCCTAGTTTCCGTCATACTGGTGTTATGTTCCTTGATTTTTCATTCCTTACACGGTTGGGTTATAATGGGAACCCCTTGACAATTCGCCTTGAATAAAACTCCTCCAGCAAGGCCCAACCTTGGTTTTACCATTCGCCACCTAGCCTTTTTCCCTTGGGTTTCGCGGACTCAAGGGTCATCTTTATTTTAAACCCCCCGGGCCAGTGCTCCTCTGAGTGTTGGTCCGAAATGGGCAGCCTGCGGGGACACCTCGGGGCAACTCGAGGGTTGGTTTTACTCATAGCATGACCTATCCGATGTGCCCTGAGAATGAGATATGTGCAGCTCCTATCGGGATTTGTCGGCACATTCGCGTGGCTTTGCTGGTTTAATTTTACCATTGTCGAGATGTCTTGTAACCGGGATACTGAGTCTGATCGGGTTGTCTTGGGAGAAGGAATATCATTCGTTGACCGTGAGAGGTTGTGATGGGCTAAGTTGGGACACCCCTGCAGGGATTTGAACTTTCGAAAGTCGTGCCCGCGGTTATGGGCAGATGGGAATTTGTTAATGTCCGGTTGTAGAAAACCTGAAACTTAACTTAATTAAAATGAATCAACAGAGTGTGTGGCCGTGATGGTCTCTTTTCGGCGGAGTTCGGGAAGAGAACACGGTCTCGTGTTATGCTTGAACGTAGGTTGTTCTAGGATCACTTCTTGATCATAGATTCTCGACCGTGCCTTGCCTTTCTCTTCTCGCTCTCATTTGCGTATGTTAGCCACCATATATACTAGTGCTTGCTGCAGCTCTACCTCATACCTTTTACCTTACCTATAAGCTTAAATAGTCTTGATCGCGAGGGTGTGAGATTGCTGAGTCCCCGTGACTCACAGTTTACTTCAAAACCAGATGCAGGGACCGGATACCATTTCAGGAGATTCGACTGAGCTCAAGTGGGAGTTCGATGAGGACTCGGGACGATACTACGTTTCCTTTCTAGACGAACAGTAGTGGAGCCCAGTTGGGGCGATCGGGGACATTATGCATTTGGGGTTGTCTTTATTTTGGTTCCATAGTCGGACCTTGATTGTATCTGGATGAATGTAATGTTATGTTTATGCTATTGTGTGACGTGGCGATTGTAAGCCAACTATGTACCTCTTTCCTTATTCAGTACATGGGTTGTGTAAAGATTACCCCTCTTGCGATATTGCCTACAATGCGGTTATGCCTCTAAGTCGTGCTCCGACACGTGGGAGTTATAGCCGCATCGTGGGTGTTACAGTTATGTTGCCGATTCTGAGACAATGCCCGTTGCTTCCCAATTCCCATTTATTGCTGCACACCACCCCATCCAACCTACCAATCTTCCCCATCAAGATTCATTCATCCCCATTCCTTCTCGCCTATTTCCCTACCAGTTCGAACCATCGTCTCCAGCTAAGATTGCGGTAGCTTGCATGATGTCCACCTCCGCGTCCAATGGAGTCGGCGACGAGATGTTGTCACTCATCCCCTGCCTTGTCTGTGGCGGCCAGGTCATCACCTGGATTGCTCGGGGCGGCGACAACGTCGGCGACCGCTACCATAAGTGCGCCAGGAAAAATGTGAGTGCTTTCTCTAGTATGATCTAGGATCATATTGCAGCCGTTTCGTAGTTAGCAGCTCCAGATCTGTATTTTTTTGGTGCAGGTTGGTCTTTATGGATGCATCAGATAGAACCGGACGTACCGTCCTGATCTGAATCGCCATTTCGGTGTGCAGCAGTACCCAACTCTCTCTCCCCGTCGCCAGGCAGCACAAATCTCTTTTTTTGCAAATGTAAAGCTTCATTCATCAACCATGAGCATTACACTCTAGCTTACATAAGGCTAAGATGTGTTCAGGGGCATGGCGCAGCTAGACTGCTGTGCGAGGCTGCCTCCCTAGTTGCGCAAGTGCATGACTAACACAGTTCAAACCTCTCCTAACATGTGTTATTTCATGTGGTCGTCCCAAGCTCAGCAAGTGTTTTGCTTCCTCCACTATTGCCGCAGCCGGTGATCTATCAACTTCTATGCCCTTGAGCATGCTCAATGCCATGGTGCAGTTCGTCTCCATGATGAAAGGTAGCGTGCTCCACTCAAGTGTGAGTGAAATCCCTTCCCGACAAGCAGCAAGTTCTGCCTCCAGCACGCTCGCACATGATGACAAATAGCGGCAAGATGCAAAAATCACCTCTCCCTTAGAATTACGAAGAATCATACCAGCAGCTCCTGTCTTGTCCGCTTCCACGAAGGCACCATCAACCTTTAGTTTGCACCATCCCTCCGGCAGTGCGCTCCATCTCTCCGAGAGCCTTGGGTTGTCAGCATGGGAGATGTGGTCTTGTTGTTTCCTCTCCGCCTGACCATAGCTGACCACCATCTTCCCTTTAGCAGTGTCCGCGTTTGGATGTTGTTTAATGCACAACAGCGAGTCCATGTAGCTCGAGAGGAATTGTCGAGATGCTTCAGTAGGTGGCGCCGGCTTATTGTGGGTAATCTCATTATGTACATGCCATATTCTCCATACCGTCATGAGCAGCGAAAGGCGCTCCTGCTCGTTGCACCGTTCCAGTAGGTGCAGCAACCACTCCGGTCCCGTATTAGCAACGGTGTCCAGCTTTGGCATGCTCCAGGACTCCTCCATGGCGTACCAAAGATCTATGGCTCCCGGGCATCTGCAGAAGACGTGGTACGTGTCCTCTCGTTCCACACCACACAAACGGCAAATATCAGTATCAGATATATTTCTTCTAGCCAAATTTGCCATAGTAGCTAGTGCGTTTTTCACCACTCGCCAAGCCAATACGCGTACCTTTGGGGGAGGGGAGCAGGGCACCCCCATAACGTGTCCCAGACGGCTCTGGTGCCGTCTGGTGCCCTGCTCGTTGCACATATAGATGTGCGATTTTTTCGTCGAGGGCCATCTTGTACGCGCTTCTTACGCTGAAGATCCCACGGGCCTCTGGCGCCCATGCGATGATGTCCTCCATCAGCTGCGGGCTCAGCTTTATCTTGCTGATCTCATCGACGTCAAGAGGCATAAAGTGAGCGCGGAGCAGCCCCTGGTCCCAGCGACCCTGGGCGTCGATCAGCTGTGCCACTCTCCTAAGGCGACAATTGGCGCGGTTTGTAATACCTGGTAGGAAGGTGGCCGAGGCACCCATGGGTCTCGCCATATTCTGACGCTTTCCCCATTGCCAATGCGCCAAATCAGCCCCTTCTTGAGAAGGTCTAGGCCATGATGGATTTCATGCCATGTAGATGACGCATTACCTGCAAAAACAGTATCCACTAGAGAGCAATTAGGGTAATATTTAGCTTTGAGCACTCCCGCACAAAGCGAGTCTCGCTTTGTAAGTAGGCGCAAAGCTTGTCTTGCAAGCAATGCTTGGTTGAACAGACGGAAATCTCTAAATCCCAGCCCTCCTCTGCTCTTTGGTTCTGTTATATCTTGTCCCATGCGACCCACTGGGCTTTCCTTTTGCCTTTCCTTTTCCCCCACCACAAGTTTCTGACCAAACTCGTAAGATCATCACAAACTGAATATGGCAGCTTAAAAACACATATTATGTAAGTTGGAAGGGCCTGACCAACTGATTTTATCATTGTCTCCTTGCCCGCCATTGATAGGGTGTCACCCCAAAGCATGATTCTCTTTCGCAGTCGCGCTTGCAAGTTCTGAAATCTCCCCTTATGCATACGGCCATCCGGTGTAGGGAGACCCAAGTATTTCTCTTCAAAACTTTCAGCTTGGATTTCCAAAACAGCGCGTACCTCCTATTTGTCCACATCTGCACAACACTCACCAAACTGAATTGAACACTTTTGTGGATTAATGAGTTGGCCAGTAGCGCTAGCATATGTGGCTATGATTTCCTTGATATGAACAGCTTGGTCATGGCTAGCTTTGAAAAATAAAAGTGTGTCGTCCGCAAATAAAAGATGAGATATACCCGGCGCGTTGGTGCACACTTTCACCGGATCAATCACATGCCTCTTCATACCCTGTCTGAGAAGCGCAGAGAGACCATCAGCCACAAGCAGAAACAAGAACGGGGACAAAGGGTCACCTTTGTGAGCGAAGCCCATCTTTTGCATCGCTTGTCGCAGGAAACCCCAATCTACTCTATCATAGGCCTTAGACAGGTCTAATTTATAAGCACAAAAATTCCTCTCCTGATTCTTCTCATGCTGCATGTAATGGAGACACTCGAAGACCAATAATGCATTATCCGTGATTAATCTTGCCGGCACAAATGCACTCTGCTCTGGTGAAATAATATCATCCAAAATAGGTCTCAATCTGTTAATCAAGCACTTGGCACAATCTTATATATGACATTGCATAGACTAATTGGCCGAAAATCAGTAAGTCAGACTGGATCTTTAACTTTAGGAATTAAAGCAATTACCGTATCATTGACACCGGGAAGCATATGTCCAGATAGAAAAAATTGTACCGCCTTCACAATTTCCTCCTTCAACACTACCCAGTTGCGCTGGAAAAAACGGGCTGGAAAACCATCTTTGCCAGGCAGCACAAATCTGCAATAGGGTTTGGTCGCAGCAGGCAGCCGACGAGGTCAATGGCGGGGTTGGCAAGGTTCACAGCGCCGACGCTGGCGAGGGGTGCCAATCATTGTCGTTGCTGCTCAGAGATGCAACGGCTAACTGTTTTACTGGCTTGGGCGATCCTAATTGTTGCACTCATTGGGCTGGGGATGCTGCTGCTCGTGCTCGGCCGCCTGGTTTGCTAGAGGCTGTGGTTCAGCTGCATCTTCAAACTGCAGGCTGTTTTTAGCATTAGCGTTGGGGAAACGTTTGGGGCCGGGGCACCGGCGGAAACATTGGGCCGGTCTCCCTCTTCCTCACGTCTCCTTCATGGGGCGCGCGGTAGCCCTCTTCTTCTGCCCCCTCCTCTCCACCCCTTCCCCATCCCTTCCCCTCTCCCCGAGCTGCGACTGGGCCACCACGAGCTACTTCGCCGGCGGCCAGGCTCCCCTCGCCGACTGCCATGGCTGCCTGCCGCCATGGCCAGATCCATCCCCTACCTCAAGCCTTCACGCGAGCGCAT
>NC_041388.1:118721075-118725242 GCF_002162155.2 Triticum dicoccoides | reverse complement strand
GTCACCTAGAAAAGCTTCAACAGCCGTTGAAAAAAGCTTCAACCATAGACATAGAAAGCTTCAATGGCATTGCACAACAAGGAAAAGCTGCAACCGTTGTTGGATTTTGCTACTACCGGCAAAGCTTTTTGCTACATCCATCAGACAGAGCTACGACCTCGCGAGGACGACAATGATTTTTTTGCTGCAACCGTAGCAGGCTTTTGCTACTACCGTTGGAGGTTTTTGCTACATCCAGTAGATAAAAAAGCTTCAACCAGACAACGAAATACAGGAAAAGTTACAACCGTTTTGACAAAAAGCTTCAACCCACAGATGAAAAAAGCTTCAAACAGAGATCGAGAAAATCCTCCTCGACGACGACCACGGCGTCTCTCTGTGTTTTTGTTGCAACCGCAGAGTAAAAAGCTGCAACACTTTGTGAAAAAAGCTTCAAGCTCAGGTGAAAAAAGCTTCAATTGGCATGGTGGAAAGCTTCAATCCGCGAGAAAAGCTTCAACAGGCATAGAGAAAAGCTTCAACCGATGAGATAAAAAGCTTCAACCTGACTCGCCAATGGCAGCGAGCAGCGACGTTGAGAGCTGCGTCGGCGACAGACAGTCCAGCGACGACAGCGGCTGCTAGGTGCTGCGACGACAAGGGGTGCGGGTGTGCTTCAAGACGGCGCCATTTTTTGCTACGAGGGGGCGATGGGCTTTTTGCTGGACCGGGGGGCGAGTACAGATGCTGCGACGGGGACGGGGACGGCGGCCGGCGGCGGCAGGGACGGAGAGCGCATCCAGCAGCGTGGGACTAGGAGGGGGGGAGGAGGAGGTCCAGGTGAGGGGGCTAGTCGTCGGCGACAAGGAGCGGCTGGGGTGAGGACGCGGTGAAGAAGAAGAGGAAGAAGTCAACGCGGGGGAAGGGGGCTCGAGGAACAGATCTGACGGCTCGAGCTCGCGGATCGGACGGCTGGGCCTTGACCGGCCCAACGCTTGGGCCGGTGCGCCGGCGCAGATCACTGCCCTTAGCGTTGGGGGTTGACGAGTCAAAATTCCATGTCGGGGCATTAATTAAGTTGTGTTCTCCCGTCGTAGTGATGACAAAATGTTATCGTCTGTACTGTCATTTTCTGTGTTAACGAAAACAAAGGATTGTTGGTCTAGTAATGTTTGTTGTTTCAGGTGGTAGTAACCATCAAATGGGTTATCTATCGTTTGTACTCAGGGCCTAATGTAATCAGCAGGAAAATAAATCAGTTTCTTTCCTTTCTGTTTTGCATGCACGCCCGGGATCGCTTGTACACGCGTCTCCACTAGTTTTCGTTTACTGTTAAGTACAGTAGGTACGAGCTCCGGATTATGTGCATTTTGGTTATTCAGAAATTCAGAATGCACCCCAGATCTCTAGGAAAATTCAGACTTTGTGGTCTACACTGGAAAATTTTAGAAATCAAGACACTTCCCAATTCCTGATAATTTGAGAATGCATCAACATATTGCAAAAGGAAAATCAGAAATCTACACATGACCATAGCGCTGACAAATTCAGAATGCACTCCCATATCTCTAGGAAAATTCAGACTTTGTGGTATGTATTGTTCAAAAATTCAGAAATCAAGACACTTCCAATACCTGAATAATTTCAGAATGCATCAACATATTGCAAAAGGAAAATCAGAAATCTACACATGACCATAGCACTGACAAATTCAGAATGCACTCCCGTATCTCAGGAAAATTCAGACTGTGTGGTATGTATTGTTCAAAAATTCAGAAATCAAGACACTTTCCAATTCCTGAATAATTTCAGAATGCATCAACATATTGCAAAAGGAAAATCAGAAATCTACACATGAGTTCCTCAAAAAAAAATCTACACATGACCATAGCGCTGACAAATTCAGAATGCACTCCCATATCTCTAGGAAAATTCAGACTTTGTGGTCTGTATTGTACAAAAAATCAGAAATCAAGACACTTTCCAATTCATGAATAATTTCAGAATGCATCAACATATTGCAAAATATTTCAAAATTCTACACATGAGCATAGCGCTGACAAATTCAGAATGCACTCCCATATTTCTAGGAATATCAGACTTTGTGGTCTGTAGAGTAGAAAAATTCAGATTGCATTCCTGATAACTTCAAATGCATCAACATACTGCAATTTTTTTTACAAATCTACACATGACCATAGCGCCGACAAACTCAGAATGCATCACCAGCGTGTACAAAAATTCAGAAAAATAAAACACACTCATCGTGCGAATACTAATACGTTGACATTCAGACCAATTCAAGCATACATTATTTCTGATAATCCATATTTGATTCTGCCATGCATAGCAGCAGTCGAACACACTCAACAAGCATGACACTAGAGGAGTTCTACTGATGGAACTACAGCCGCACACATTAAGTTCTACATATTTCTAGTCTTGACAGACAGGGTCCTGCAACTGCTCACATGCCAGTCATCCGCAGATCACCCACTTTGTGGCAGTTGTTTCGCCTGTGACCTTCAATTCCACAACTTTTGCACCTTGCTGGTTTCCGAACAGGCTTCGGGGCATCACCACGGTCCGGGCAAGTAGTCCGTTTGTGGCCCTGCTTGCGACATATGCTGCAGAACCTCGTCCACTTGCTCAGCCCCTCGTACGGTGCCTTCTCCCAGCTGGTTGTTGGGCACCCCATTTCTTTCCGTTTCTTTGGCGCCAACAAACCAACGAGTCTGTTCCCACTGTTACTCGCAGAATTAGCATCATCATTCACTGTATGCGCCCAACAAGCAGACCAAATAAATAGAAGATAATCCAGGAGGGTACAAACGCGTACCGCAGATCCACAAACAATTTCCTGCATGCATTTTGTTCTTAACACATTCAACCAACTATTCCCGTGCCGTATTTCAAATCCCTTCTCCCACAAGTAGAGAATGTAATCCAGGTGGGGCATTCACATAGGCCACCCCGAGTGTATCGAAGCTCATACCCAGGGCTGGCACAATTACAATGCTGCCCGGTTTGTCAGCGAACCCCCGTATTGCCTTCTCAAGGGCGCTGGGTCACCCAGGGCAAGGCGCTCTTACTGGAGTAGGAACTCCAATTCTAACCCTGCATTTTGATAGATTAATATGTGACAGCATGTATTTCTACTGGAAATGAAGCAGATGGGTGTCCTTCTTGTGCCTACATTCAGGAATTTCGACATTTTGGATGTCAATTACTTTTCAATTTTCACCAGCCATGACCCATAGGATTTGTGGTTAACTCAAGCTGCATCTCAGAAACCTTCCCAACCTAATTCTGGAATATACTCACTAAAGTTATCCTCAAAACAAACCAAGCCTAGCATGCTTTTCTTTTAAACACACATGCTCCTAGTACCTCCATCTATGGTTATGGACATAATATGTACACCAATTCTAATTTGTATTTCGCCTCTCATATCTTTCCCACAATCTGTACATGAAATATCTTAGCATGCCTGATCACCCTGTGTTCAGCATATCGAACAGTCTCGCTTTTATCCCACCCTACATTTCCTTGTTCGATGATTTATGTATCCAAATATACATTTTCCAGCTCAGTGTTGATATCTATTCCCTCGCATCAGTACGCACTATCCATAAAAGCAGACTGACATTGGCATGCTCTCTGTTTTAACCATGTGTTCGTGCTACTATCTAAAAACACCTGCCATGAGGAAAGCACACAAGCCTACCACAAAATCTGCATACAACAATTCCAATTTGTATATTGTCTACCTATTTTCAAATTATGAAACTAAATCCTCCTGCATAATTGACCAGCCTATACAAATGTGAGCTCATCGGATTTGAAGTACACCTAAAAATCAGACAAACAACCCCAAATGCAAACACCATTATTAACCAAGAGATTACCTTCGAGTCCAGCCTGGAGTTTTTGGATCAATCTGATCAATAGATTGCTTAGATGCTTGTGGTTCATCATCGCTCCCGGCTGCGAGTGCCCCATCCGCCGCACAGATCTGCCTGTCGCCATGGGGGTTAGCTCTTCAGCCCCTATCGCCACCGCGGGGTAGTGGAGCGGCTCCATTGGAAGCTGGTTGTCGTTGACCTCTTCCACCACGGCGGCCCTACAGGCGACCAGAATCATTTGGATCAGAGCCACATATCCATTGCAAAAATCCCCGAGCAGAGA
>NC_041388.1:118653438-118720784 GCF_002162155.2 Triticum dicoccoides | reverse complement strand
AGGAACTCCATCCCCACAAGCGCCGCCGTGTATTTCATCCACCGCCGACCTCCGCGTGCGTCAATGGCGATCCAAGAAAGAGTGGCCAGAGGTGGGGGACAGCACGACGACGATCTGATTCCTCATTTACTAGCCTGCCCACCACCGACAGCGGAAGTCCCACTTCCCGAGCCACGGATCAGCAGTACAACGCCTTCCCGAGCCACGGCTCAGGAAAGCGCCCGTCACGGCGCCGCCTGCGGGCTCCGTCACCGGCGCGGCATACGACACACCCGCATACCGTATTCCCCTCTCCCGTGTTTTAAAAACGATCGACCACTTCGCTGAATAATTGAACGCTACACATCCCGATGCCTTGGCGAGCCGTTGTGATAAAGTGCTCACCTGTGCTCGCGAGCAGAACAGCTGCGTCCATAAAAAGGCTGGTATCACAAATTCAGCTACTTTCGTGCCCACTTAATTCATATGTATGCACATTTGGAGTTTATCTTTCCTTTTTATCAAATCTAAACCAAGACAAAATGCAGAACCACATCAAAACTCCAACTTCAAAGACTAAAGTGGTAGAATTGCATATCTTACCTATTTCCATGGGGGCTTGGCAGCTACAACTTCTTGGTGAGAAACTGATCTCCTCTTCTTGGTATGCCCTCCCTGAGCCACGGCACTGGAGAAACTGTCTCCTACCTCACTGAGACAACACGCTAATCTTGTATGTAGATACTCATGTAGACTTCGCACAAAAAATGTTGACATGCATATTGCAGCCAAACTGGTGATGGCCATAGCAGCAACTGGACTAATCATCACTCCTACAAGAAACCCTAGCAGGCAAAGCACTAAGCACCAAACAAACACGACCAATGAGGCATCCTCGGTCACTGGACGCTCTAACCAAAACTGCATAATGTGGGAGGACCAGAGATAAAGAAGAAGGCAAGAGACCGCAGCAATCTCAGAGACCAAGATTATCAGCCTTTGGTATTCATAGTAGAAGAGTGCAGCAGTGAAGATGAGAAGTACAACGGACCGGTACACGACTACCACCTCTGCCATATTGCGTTGTTGCCTCTGCCTCTCCTCAATCTCATCCTTACTCAAGTAATTGTAGCTTCTCACTGGGATGGGAACAAGAGGTGGAGTTGTAGATACAACTATGGGGTCACTGGTGGCCACAGGAGGACCTACAAATAACAATGAAATCAATAAAAAGAACAATATAAAGAAACAAGAAGGGAAACAGAGACAGTGCTAAGATAGATATATGAGGGGAGCATGTGAATTTGAAGTAACACAGGCTTCTATTCAAACATGCCATAATAATATATTTTTATTTCATTGCAACCATACACACAATGAAACTACTACAGAGTCGTTACAAACGTTCAATGTGGCATTCTTGTTGTTCTGTTAAAGTCAGACTTAAAAAATAACTGGATTATACTTCATCTCTCTCATAAATCATAACCTTGTCCACTTATGTTACTTGCCTGTCTTTAAGCTCTATCTACCTTGGTCTTCACCAACCATGTAAGCACGGACAAAAGAAAAACATGATTCAAAGATCATTTGCAAGTGTTGTGAAACGGCTTATCTTGTCATTCAGCAAGGCTCGCCCCCAGTAAATCACTAACATATAGAACTTGAACTGAATTATTCATGAACCGTAATGTGAAAGCTCAATTGGAAAGGTTCACCATGATTCGAGTTGCGCTCATATGTGATCAAGTGACATATACAAGAACTTACAGAAAAAGATGCACAAGCAAAAAAAAAAACCTGCATAACATGATTAGACCCTGTCATAAAATTGTACAGTAAAACCTGAATCATATCATCTGACTCTCCATCATCTTTCCATGCTCTAGGTTCATCCCAGAGAGGTTTTTTAGTTCTGTAGAGACTGCGTACGGTTTGCATTTGCAAGCTAATTATTGTTTAGGTCAAAGATGAAGTGCTAAGATAGTTGGTTTTGGTCTAGTAATCTGGAGCTGACAGTCAATCCGTCATGCTGCGTAGTAGCAGAAACAGCATCACACGTGCCACAAGTCGCTTAACAGTTATTTCCAGTGTTTGTATTTGCTTAGCGTTTCCTTTTCAATTTAACTTCGAAGCTATATGACCAGAGTACAACTGAAAAATCCGGATTGCTCATATTTAAGTGACGATTCTGATATACTTGTTGTTCCGAGAAACAGATAAATGAAAATTACAAAATAGAAACTAACTACTATGTTTTACTGATCAAGAAATCACAATGCGCCTGAGTCAAATGGTTATGCAATCTATTTATTCAAAAATTTCTATGTAACTAGTACCATTAACTGCTCTACTTGTTCCCATTATGCAAATCTATATCACCCTTGAATACAATTTGTAAACTACTCATGTAACTGTATCACATTTTCTCCCAATTGCCTTTGTTTACTTCCCCCTTGTTTCAAGCAACATGTTTTTAAAACCCTAACAGCATGTCAAACATCTTAATACATGTTTGCAGGAGACATATGACCTGATTAGACAAGCAGCTGTATGTTCTTACTTGATTCTAAGGCCTAGGTACCAAGTATACATTAACTTGTCAAATAGCAAGAACAATTGCCGAACTTTAGATAAACTCACCAACTTTAAGCATAGGAAGTGCCTTGATCAGGTGACCATGCTTGGCGGAGAAGTCGAGTGGCCGGGGAGGATCCTCGGAAAGCTGCGAGCTTTCTGACTGCGACTGACGGGTCAGGCGACCACGGTGGAGGGGATCTTCATTGCCTGAGAGTGAGGACGGAGAAGCCCGATGACGTTCGACTGAGGATGCCGGGTGCGGACGAGGTCGGCGACCGGCGGAGATGGCCGGCGGGGGTGGAAGGGACCGATCGCCATGGAGGTGCGGGGTGTCCTCAGCAGGGGTGGAGACCAGAAGCGGGGAAGTATTCTTGCGACGTGTAACCGAAGACGAGGATGCCATAGATCGGCGAGTGGCGGCGTGGTATGTCAACGGCGGAGGGGCTGGGTGCAGCGGAGACCCAGCGCGTCCGTGGAGATCTCGGTGGCGAACGATGTCGGGCGATTCTCGCGTCGGCCTACCAAGGACGAAAACGACGGACCGGAGGAGTGGAGGCGGGCGGTGGTGATGGCGGTGGCGGCAGAGGGAGATTGTCCGCGGAAGATATCGGCTTGCAAACCCTCCCCGCCCCAAGGAGTGTCTTTTTCTCTTGGATTTCGAATCGAAAACTAATAGGAGTAGGAACGAAGCCTATTTCTTCGGTGCAACACTCTCCTATCCGTCCACCCGCGGGCACCAATCTCCACAGAGCATGTCGTGGACCCAATACACTTCAACCCTGATTTCTCTTTTTTTCTGGTTAAATAGTTTGTTTGCTAACTCTAACTCTAAGATCTCGTAACTGCTTCATTCTGGAGAGCCACTCATTCCAAATCATCGCTTGTTATATCAGACCTTCCGAACCACTCTCCAATAATTTCCCGACACCCGTGTGTCCACCACTTTTGGAGTTTGTAGCCACCGATAAATCCCTATAGATAATTACCTACACTTGTTGTTCATACATTTCTTTCCCAAATGCTCTTGTTATTACAAGATGCCTCGAAATACTCTTCGATGTTTCGAGAATCCTTTGTGCTTATTGTCCCGCAGTTCCTTTCCGCGCCAATACACCTATGAATAATTCCTCACAGTTATCAGGAATAAGTCATCCCTAGTTGTTCACGTGTTTCACAAAACTCTTTGAAATACTATCTGATCTTCCCTGAATCCTCTGCAACCTATTGCTCTGGAAAGTCTTGCATGCCTGCATTATGGTTACTTCCATATGTCTAGCAATATTCATTAGCATCATTTGTCATCATTGTTTTGGGCCTTTGATTGTGGCAATAAAATTTCATGCAGATGTCGCTCCATGGTGGGTGCAAAGGTAGTCCCTCTCCACCCATTTCGGATCGTAATCAAGAAGAAGATAACTGTTCTGGGGGGATTCAGAAGCAGAAGACCACTCATATTTACCTCATGAGGTCTTCGCTCTAACTTGGCATGCTGATGTTGGTAATATCATGCATATGGTGCCTTGCATTGCTTACTGTATACATCAAAGATGTCATCTGCTTAGTTTAGACATGCTTTGTGTCAATGCCATCTGTTTAGTTTCTTTATCATATATGTGAATCATGCAATGCCATATTGTTTAGCCATGCATCATATATGTGAATTTTGCAATGCCGTCCTAGTTAGCCAGTCATCTTATATGTGAATTATATCATGCCATTATTTTTTTTATTACGTATTAAATTTGTCAACAATTTTAGTACATTCAATTACTCTTCCTGTGTATCAGCCATTCGGCACGGTCATGGAAAAATCTGGAGTGAAAATAAGGTCTTCAGAGCAGACAATGCTATCTGACGAAGCGCATATCTTGCTGGTTACAGATAGCTGCTCAGAGGAGGATTCAGAGACAAATGATCAGTCCTATTCCCCCCCCCCTCCCGAGGTGCATGCTCTAACTTGGCAGGGTTATGTTGCTCATATCGTGCGTATGATATCTTGCATTGCTATGTCATTTGCTTAGTTTAGACATGATTTGTGTGAATGCCACCTGTTTAGTGTCTAATTACCATATATGTGAATTATGCAATGCCATCTTTTTGCAATACATTATATATGTGAATTATGCAATGTTATCTTGTTGCAAGGCATTATATATGTGAATTATGCAATGCCATGCTGTTTAGCCAAGCGTCATATATGTGAATTATATCATGCCGTCCTTTTTTTGTATTTCTCATTGCTTTTGTCGACAATGTTTGTATATTCAACTGCTCTTCCTATGCATCAGCCATCTGAATTGGTGACGGAGAAATCTGGAGTGAAAACAAGGTCTTCAGAGCAGACAATGCTACCTGGTTGAGCAGATATGTTGCTGATTAGAGATAGTTCTTCAGAGGAGGATTCGGAGGCAGATGACCAGTCCTATTATCCCCCTGAGGTGTATGCTCAAACTTGGCAGGGTTATATTACTCATATCATGCATATTTTGTATTGCAATGCTTAGTTTTTACATCATATACACGATATTGAATGTCATCTCCTTAGTTGACACATCATATATGCGATTGCTCTCTGCTCACTTCCTTAGTATACAAATCATATATTTGAATTATATCATGCCATGATGTTTACATAGACAGCATGTATTTGAATTATGGCATGCCAACCCATTTTCTAAAGACATAATATAGTTACATTATCTCATCATGTTCACATAGTCATCATATTTTGAATTATGTCATTCTATCCGTGAATTATATCATGTCATCATGTTTCCATCGACGGTATGTTTGTGATTTATAGCATGCCAACCACTTTAATAGACACATCGTATAGTTATATCATGTCATCCTGTTTACATAGTCATCATATTTTGAAGTATGTCATTCTATCCTGATTAGTTAGCCATCATACATGCGAAATTGTGTCATGCTATCCTGTTTAATTAGCCATCATATATTTGAAATTATGTCCTGCTATTCTGTTTGGTTAGACAGCATAAATGTGAATTATTTCATGTCTTGTTTTCTTCCCTACTATCAATTGCACCTGTCTATCTTACAATGTCTGTACATTCAATTACTTTTCTTGTTTATTAGCCATTTCAATTGGAGGGGTGATGGCAGTATCTGTGGGAGTAAAAACACGGTTTTCAGAAAAGATCGTGTGTAACACCCATGATGCGGCTATATCTCCCACGTGTCGGAGCACGACTTAGAAGCATAACCGCATTGTAGGCATGTCGCAAGAGGGGTAATCTTTACACATCCCATGTACTGAATAAGAAAGGGATAAAGAGTTGGCTTACAATCGCCACTTCACACAATACATAAATATAGCATTACATCATCCAGAATACAATCAAGGTCCGACTACGAAACCAAAATAAAAGAAGACTACCCCTAATGCAAAAGATCCCCGATCGCCCCGACTGGGCTCCACTACTGATCAACTGGAAAACGAAACAACACAACGAATATGATCTTCTTCGAGCTCCTCCTTGAGCTCGGTTGCGTCACCTGCATGGTATCATCGGCACCTGCAACTGGTTGGAAGTATCTGTGAGCCACGAGGACTCGGCAATCTCACACCCGCGAGATCAAGACTATTTAAGCTTAAAGGTAGGACAGGGTAGTGAGGTGGAGCTGCAGCAAGCACTAGCATATATAGTGGCTAACTTATGCAAATGAGAGCGAGAAGAGAAGCAAAGCATGGTCGTGAACTAGAAGTGATCAAGAAGTGATCCTGAAACTACTTACGTTCAAGCATAACACAAGAGCCGTGTTCACTTTCCGGACTCCGCCGAAAAGAGACCATCACGGCTACACACGCGGTTGATGGATTTTAATTAAGTTAAGTGTCAAGTTTTCTACAACCGAACATTAACAAATTCCCATCTGCCCATAACCGCGGGCACGGCTTTCAAAAGTTCAAAAACCCTGCAGGGGTGTCCCAACTTAGCCCATCACAAGCTCTCACGGTCAACGAAGGATATTCCTTCTCCCAGGAAGACCCGATCAGACTCGGAATCCCGGTTACAAGACATCTCGACAATGGTAAAACAAGACCAGCAAGACCGCCCGATGCGCCGACAAATCCCGATAGGAGCTGCACATATCTCGTTCTCAGGGCACACCGGATAAGCTAAGCGTACATGAGCCTACGTAACCCAAGTTGCCAAGGGATGGCCCTGCAAGGTGCTCTAGTTTGGACCAACACTCAGAGGAGCACTAGCCCATGGGTTTAAATAAAGATGACCCTTGAGTCTGCAGAACCCAAAGGAAAAAGGCTTAGGTGGCAAATGGTAAAACCAAGGTTGGGCCTTGCTGGAGGAGTTTTATTCAAGGCAAACTGTCAAGGGGTTCCCATTATAACCAACCGCGTAAGGAACGCAAAATCAAGGAACATAACACCGGTATGACGGAAACTAGGGCGGCAAGAGTGGAACAAAACATCAGGCATAAGGCCGAGCCTTCTACCCTTTACCAAGCATATAGGTGCATTAAAGTAAACAAGATATAATAATGATATCCCAACAATAATCACATTCCAACAAGGAACAAACTCCATCTTCACCTAACTAACAACGCTATAAGAGGGGCTGAGCAAAGCGGTAACATAGCCAAACAATGGTTTGCTAGGACAAGGTGGGTTAGAGACTTGACATGACAATATGGGAGGCATGATATAGCAAGTGGTAGGTATCGCGACATAGCAATAGAGCGAGCAACTAGCGAGCAAAGATAGAAGTGATTTCGAGGGTATGGTCATCTTGCCTGAGATCCCGCAAGGAAGAAGAATGAGTCCATGAAGAAGACAAACGGACGAAGTCGAACGGATCCTCACAAACGCGACATTATCGGAACTAACCCGAAGAAGCAACACCGGAAAGAAGAAAACAACATAATAGACAACCACCACATAAACATGGCATGATGCACAACCAAGTATGATGCATGTCCTGTTTAATGAGGCATGGCATGGCGATATGCACAAGCAAAACTACAAGTTAAGTGGAGCTCAATATGCAACGAGTTGCATATTGGCGAAACACCACAACAATTATTTAGTTCTATCTTGTTTAGGTACCCAACAATATTAAATGTTGATTAACATGGCAAGAGGTGAAGCATAACAAAACTATACCATCTAAACAATTTAAATGGGGCCGGATATAACCGACAACAAATCCGGTAAATCCCCATATGCATTTAGCAAATTAATGCAAACAACAATTTAAACACTCTTGATGTTGTTATCGTGATGCGGATGACGTTTGCAAGTTTTATGCAATTTGGAAAAGTTGGCAAGAGCATGATATGAAGCATTTGTCATCGTGGCGGAAACGAAAAGGGTGCCACGGCAACGAATCCGAAAATGATGCCATGGCAACACCGTTTCCGGTAACTCGATTGAGATGCCGGTGCAAAAGGAAAAGTGACGGGGGCGTGTCATGCAAGGATGATGGGGTGCTCCCGGATACCGGGTTCCCATGGGTTAGTGGCATGGAAACGAGTGACAATACGGACACGGTGTAGACAAAGGGTGCATCTCATACAACACAAGCATTCGTACTCGGACGCCCATCTCGGCGGTTATACCTTTGTAGTGTGCATTATCGGAGCGGTACGAGTTCGATGTGGTGTAGGGAAAGTAGACGTTCTCGGGATGTTCGTAGTGGAAGTAGTCGTTCTCGCATGCTCTAGGGTCGACGGAAGAGGTTCTCGCGACTCGGCGACGGTAGTTGTACATGTTGGCGGTAGTCGAACTTGACGGTTCCGTTACCCGGTTCTTCGGAGACAGTAGTGGTATACGGTTCTTTCGACCATGGTAGTCGTACACACGTTCGGAGAGGAACTTGGCGTTTCGGTGCGGTGTAGGGGTACATGTCGATGGTCATGTCGTGGTACTCGGCATTTCGTTCAGTACTCGTTCGAGCATCCGTGTGGTCTTTTCGTTGGTGTACTTGGCGATATCTGAGGCGACCTTGATGCATCCGTGCGTAGAGGTACTTGGCGGTTTCGTGTAGTTGGTCTTGCCGGTCTCGGTAACGTAGTTGTACAAGAGCGTCGTCGAACTTGTCGAATCCAAATGCTTGGAGGGCCGCCGGGGTACTTGGCGCTAATCCATGTTCGGTGGTCGAACTTGACGTCAACAGCAACAACAAGTGGAGGTGCATGATGACAGTGGGGCATTGCGGTCATCCACTATGGCGGAAAGGGCATGCAGATCGTGGTGGTACTGCTCGAGGTAGCAGTAGGAGAAGGCCGGGTCGGGTGCTCCTCAGCAGGCAGCGAAACAAACTGCTGCTGCTCGAAGAAGGCGGTGGCGCGCTTGCGGATGAATGGAGGGAGGAAGAGGCGCGGGCGCGAGGTGGCGAAGCAGCAGCTGCAGGGGTATAGCAAGGTCGGCGCTGCGGCGCAGCTCGATGGCGGCAAGGTGGCAGGGGGAACCGGGCAGGAGGAAGGAGAGGCCGGCGGCTGCGGTACAAGAAGCAACCGAGGCGCGGCTTCGGGCCATGGCGATGGCGAGGCGGCGGCGAACTTGGAGGCGGGGCGGCGTCGGGCGCGTAGGTGGCTGTGGCCGGGCGGCATTCCCATGGGAACGGACGAGGCGCGAGCGAGGAGACAAGGATGGCGCTCCTGCTCAGGGCCCTGGGCGCGCGAGGCTGCAGCAGAGGATGGAGGAAGAGCGATGGTTGCCAGGGAGAGATGGGGATCGGCTGAAGGAGTCTGGCGGCGCTGGGAGATCGAAGAGAGAGGAGGTGGGATCCAGCACGGCCTCCTGGCTCGATGCGTGGGGCGTGCGTGTGGCGACGGCGTGGGAGGACGAGAGGGAGTGGATGAGATGGGATTGAGCATCCCCTTGGGCCGGCTAGGTTTAGGCGACGGACGGCTGGGCCTTGGCCTTGGGCCGCACTAGTCGTTGGGAGGCCCAGGTGGGCTGGCTCTCCTCTCTCCATCCTTTTCCTTTTTAAAACAAAACAGAGAAAGAGAAGGAAAAGAAAGAGAAGGTAGGGGCGGAATCTGGGCACGAGGACAATTTTCCCGGACTCATAAAAATATGAGGAATTTAAATAAAATGGTGAAAGGAATTTTAGAGAGAAATAAAGTTCACACAAAGGAACATGTTTGAATTTAATTCAAGCTTGCATGAATTTATAACCTAACCAAACTGTATCCAAATGGGCTTAAATTTTATTAGATGACCCTACATAATAAATATGATTTATGGGCAGAAGATGAAAATTTATTTGAGCATTTCTATTTGCAACTCAAATAAATAGAGAAAAGGGAAATAAAGAAGTGGCATAGGGATTTGAAACTTGGGTGAAACCAAGTTGGAAGTGAGCATGGGGTTGATGGAAAGATCAAGAGAAGAAAAGAAGTTGCAATGCACATGAGCAACTAAATTAAACAAACACAACAATGGTATGGAGAAGATGCATGATGCAATGCAAATGATGCAATGATGAATGCAACAGACAAAAAAAATCACATAATGAAACTCGGAAAACATGGAACGCGTCTGAAGCTCCGGTCTTGGGGCGTCACATTGTGCTACGTGTCGATGGAGATAGAACCACGGTTGTACTTGCCCAAGAACCAGCACCACCACACATAACCCAGACTCACGCAGATTGTACCCCTACCCAGTTGGATAGAGAACCAGCTACACCCCTTCTAACCCCAACCCCAGCAGATAGTAACCCAGTTCCCGTTGACACAGCACTGTCTCCACCACAGAGCACCCAAACACGAGCAGTTTGTAAGGCAACTGCAGTGCCCAAAGCACGAGAACCACCACTCCGAACCCCAAGTCAACGCTTAAAGCAGAAGAAGAATTGTTCTCAGGTCAGGTTCGGTGGCTATGGTTCATACTACTTTGCTCTTGCATCACTGTATTTACTCATACCAACTAATTTCAAATTTGAAGGATGCAATTGAAACTCCAATGGCGCAACATGTATGTTTTAAACCTGTTTCTTTAACGTGTTTGCTGTTGTAACTTGCTCTATGTTGATTTCAGTTTCAATTGAATAAATAGTTATGTTCTGATGCCATGCACATTACAAGTGTTGTTATTGCTGTGTAGTTTCCCACACTTATATTCTTTCTATGCTGCTTTGTCTTAAATAGATATGATTCGAACTATATCTATTTTGATTTGGCAACATAAACTAGAATGATATAGACCATACAGTGACCATACTACATAGAATATGTTTGTTTCATGCTGTTATCCTGTCCACCTTACTACTGAACTGGTTTACCAAAATGAGTTTCATATGCTACATCGTAGACCTGTGATGTGTTTGTTTGTTTCTCCTTTAGAACGCGAATAAAATATTGGAGAAGAGTACCCCATTATGCAATGGTAAAGGAAGTAATGCAGATCAGGTTCAAGATAGTGAGACATCCCTGTTGTTCTCCAAGAAAGCTGATAAAAACTATATTGAAGACACTAAGACAATCCCAAAGTCCTCTCTTGATGTAGTGTTCGAGTTACTGGCTACTACTGCTGGCACCAGCTCTTCGAACTCACTGCCTGAATCAGTTCGGCTTCTTGAGTCTCAACTTCAAGTTGAAAGACATTGATCAGATGTTATGTGACAGGAAGCCGAAGGACTGAGGAAGTCCCTGCAGAATTCAGATGCATACTTTCTGGTGCAACAGCAAGTGCTGGAGGATTTAAGCGCCAAACAAGAGAAAGTTAATAAGCTTGCTAAGCATCTTGCCAGCATTATGGGTACCCAGGATATTGTTTCTTGAGCTCTTCTGAAGTGATTTCAGTTCTGGACTTGTTTTGCTGCGGCGTTTATATGCTGCTTTGTTCCCTACATTTGCACTTGTGGCGAACTTTGATGCCCAGTGGATGTAATATGTGTAATAGCCATGATAGCCTAGCGTAAGTTGCTTGCTTATTTATTTCCATTGTCTTGTTTATTTGTTTTCTTGTAGTCAGCGTAGTTCTTTTTCCATGGTTTGCTAGTGGCTGCAATAACCTATTTTTTAAAACTAGGCCACATTAACAATGGGCTACATATTTACTGTACTTAACATGGGCCTCCTACGGGCCATAGAAACAATGGGACTTCTACGGGGCATAGACACAATGGGCCTTCTACGGGCCATATCATCAATGGGCCTTCTACGGGCCGTATGATCGGTTGACCAAACATGGGCCAATAACATACCACATTATGGCCATAAATGGGCTAGAGTTGAAATCGTCCGTTCATGGGCCGACCATAATGGCCCGTCGTTAATAGGCCGTATTTGATGACGCTATGAAAACGGCCCAATGTATTAACGGGCCATAAACGGGCCGACTGTAACCACGGGCTGTATTTGGCCCACAAGCAGAAAATGACAGTAATGGGCCGAAAGTAAATGAATGCTGGAAATGAGCCCAAGAATAAATGGGCCCTGAGAAGGCCGAATGATAACATGGGCTCGAAACGGCCCAACGGAATAATGGGCCGTTAATGGGTATAAAGTGATACACTGTTCATTACGGGCCAGTTTTACCACGGGCCGTTAATGGGCCGAGAGTTACTAAGGGCCTCATATGGGCCAAAAGACGTCATGGGCCATACATGGGCCGGAAGTTAAAACGGACTGGAATTATATTGGACGGCCCTGGTGACGTTACTAGGCCTAATTCGGATAGGCCATAAACGGGCCCTGGGTTAGCGGGCTGTAAATGGGCTATATGCGAACAGGCCGTTGTGGGCCGGCCCGCCACCTTTTGACCAAGTCAAATGGGCCGGCCTTTTCACAGGAATGGGCCTCTGTTGGGCCATGCCACGTGTCGACGTATCATAGGCGCTTTGGGTCCAATGAGTGGATGACATCTGTCCCAACGATGAGCCGACACATGTTTCCTCTAGCCAATGATGATTTTACACGTGGAAAATCCCCATTGGTCGGGGCTGTTAACGGGTTATCGGATCCAAAACCGGACCCGATAGCTTAACGGCGTTTCGTTACGGTGGATGCCACGTGTTGGTCACCCTTGACGAAAGCACTTCTGTGACGCGCGATTTATCATCATGGAAGTGGACACTTCCGTGATGATAATTTTGGTAATGTCATGGAACACTTCTACGACAGCACAGGTATGACTATCTTGATTCTGTCATAAATTTGTCATGGATGTACATGCATGACAAAAAACGTGACCTACTGTGACAAACACGTATCATCACGGAAGTGTATTTTTTGTAGTGATAGTGCATATATAATATCATAGAGTAGTACTAGCTCCCTCTGTAAACTAATATAAGAACGTTTAGATTACTAAATAGTGACCTAAACGCTCTTATATTAGTTTACGGAGGGAGTATATATCATAGATGACCGTATTTATGAATTGAGCCCTATAAGGTTGGTTGTAATGGGGAGTATTATATATATACTAGTAGTATCATGCATGCATATATATGATAGTGTAGCTAGGATACTACTTCCATAATGCATAGTATCATAAGTTAACATCTTAGGTTGCCTTACTAATTGTCATGCATCACAAAAAGTAGTAGTACAACATTTAATATGACACGGTATCATGATATGATACTACATCCTCTCTTGTGTGCCACATCATCCAGAAAGTCTAGTTGGCATGCATGATACCGCTTATGATAATACCATTGCAACCAGCCTAAACCGGAAAGGAGGGAGTATGAGACTAGCCACAATGGAGAGTAGTATACTAGTAACATACACATATCCTTAGACTATATATGTTACTACCTTCATAGTGGGTAGTAACATAAGTGTCTGTCATGCAAAGCTTCATTTCTTAGGTTACAGACTCATATTGCATTGGGACATGTGATGCTACAGTAACTAGCTAAGTTGCTGAAACTATCTCTCTCCTCATTAACTTATTGCCAGATAAGCAAGTTTGCTGAGTTGGAGTCGGTGTTACTGCTGAAGTTACTCCCACTGTGGCTAGTCTGATACTAGCTAGTCGTCTATGATATACTAGCTATCTCACTAACAACATGCATGGTTAATAATACAGCCAAGGGTCGGCTATAAGAAGTTGCCATGTCATATATAATCAACCTCTTAGCGGGCCCATAAGAGTACAATAATAAGTTTAATATGCATACTAGTTTATCAATAGTTGGCCCACCTTAAACCCTCACAAAGTGTCTTGGGTCTCGTGTTGCAGCTGGCTCTACTAACCAAGAGCCTGCTTCTCTTCTCTTTCCTCCAACTAATAAGCACATATATATTATTCTATTCCTTATAGCCAGACTACCCATAGTGGGAGTAAAATAGGTAGTAACATCACACATATCTAGATAAAAAAGATGATGTGGCAAGCAATAAATGAAAAAATGGAGGAAAGTGGATATGTGTGATGTTACTACCTATGTTACTCCCACTGTGGGTATAGTCTTACTATAGTATGAGACTACACAATGGGATTAACATAGGTAGTAACATCACACATATCTAGATAAATTAAGTAGATGATGTGGCAAGCAATAAATGAAGAAAGAGAGGAAAGTAGTAACATAGCTAGTTACTAGTAGTATGAGTAACATCACATGTACATATCAAGGCAAGATGTGTCTATAGTCTAATAAATGAAGTGTTGCATGTTACCACACATATATGTTACTCCCCACTATAAAGGTAGTAACATAGACTAGTAACACATGGGCATGTTACTAGTCTATGTTACTACCCATTGTGGCTAGTCCGAGTAACATCACACATCTCAAGGCAAGATGAGTCTATAGCCTAATAAATGAAGTGCTGCATGTTACTACACATATGTTACTCCCCACTATATAGGTAGTAACATAGACTAGTAACATTCTGTGTTACTACCCATTGTCGCTAGTCTTATGTCACTATATTGTGTACTTACTCGCTCTAATGCATAGTATCATAGAGTAGCTAGTATCATATGTAGTACTTTATTTATATTGTCATGCATGACACATAGTAGCATAACATTTATTATGATACGGTTTCATGATATGATACTTAACCCTCTCTTTCTTCATTTAATTAATTCTATGACAACTCATCAAAATTGCCTAGTTGGCATGCGTGATACTAGCTATGATACGCCCTTGCTATCAACCTAGCAAAGGTGTACATACCATTTGTGCGTCGCATTGTGAGTTTTCATCCGTTTGTTCGAGAAGCGGGGAGAAGTTTCAAACATTTCGGCCGTGAGGTGCGGCCACTGGCGTAGGCCTAGTTGGTATTTTAATTATAGAAAATTCAGATGGAGTTCGGACATCATCAAAATCGATGTGTGCCTGTGGCGTGCTCTCACGACCCCGTGGAAAAAAATTGGTAAAGTTTGGCACAAGTTTTGATGACCGCTCCTTCCAAACCGGAGCATCTCACATGAAGGATCATGGTTTTCCAAAAGGAGACGTGTCAATTCAAACTCCTGTGGTCGGTGACTTCATCGTTTGGCCTCATAAAAATGTCCACGGTACGCAATCACCATTATACCACGAGTTTGATTTTCTGGCGCATTTCAGGTATCGTTAGCTATATTTAAGACATTTTTGAGATTAACGTGCATTTTGTGCATAAAAATAAAATTACAACCGAAACTGCATGTGCCGTCAAAAAGGATGAGGATCGTCGTTCAATCTGGGAGCATCCAACGGTGCAGACGTATGATCCGTGGGGTTTGGGTTCTGGCCAATTAGAAAGCACGACTCAGATCATGGACAAGGTTTGGTCGGCACACGGCTTTCATCAACGAACCGTGTGCTATTAGCAAACTAGATTGCATACCCCTATGATATAATAATAATAATAACAAAAAACGGTTCATATTCATTGCCTGAGCTGACAGCATATCAATGTCAACATATTAACGGTTCTTACATCAACAGAAACCGGGCATAACTCACAAATTTAGTACATGCGATAGTTCTAAATTGAATGAATTAAGGTGCAGGGTAGGCATAAAGACTAGTCTTACGGCTTAATTCCCATGTACATGGGGGAACTGGGATCATTAAGTTGACCCCGAATGAACTTGGGGTTTTTGATGATTTTACGCTTCTCTGTTGCACTGGTGCGTGATCCCTTGGCTGGCAACTCATCAAATTCATCGTACTCGTCCTGATCGGCAACATCGTCGACACCCAACACCCTTATATTCCCATGCATCGCTAAATGGCCGTTCTTATGCAAGGGGTCTTCCACAAAAAAATCTGGGTAGCATCGCTGGCAAGAATGAATGGGTTCGCATGATATGCCATTGTTGTCCTGTTAACACAGGTCTTACTGTACTCATCAATCCTTACCTGACCAAGAGGGATCCATGCACACCTGAATAATGCCACCTTAACTTTCGCATAGTCAAGCTCACAAATCTCTTTGATGGTTCCATAGTATACCCTTTTATCAACTTCACTTACAGTCATGCATTCTATTCGAATAGAGCCCATCTGATACGAGGTCTTCTTATCACATTCCTTAGTGTAGAACGTGTATCCATTTATGTATATGCTTGGTACGTCAACACCGTAGGTGATGGCTTTTGTGCCAACCACGTAGCAATGTCATAGATGGATCCTTGTGCCAAACGATTCTTCAACCATTCGACGTACTTCTTAGTGTTCTCCTTCATCTCCACTTCTGATGAAGGAACCATTGGTAAGAAGCTTTGGAGTATCTCTGCCAAGTGTTCTTCGGCATAAGCGATGAGAACTGGGCTGTTAAGAAGTACTGTCAAATGGGCTTTCTCTGCCAATTCTCCGGGTGCAGCCATTTGTGTGCCAGCAAGGACCGGCTTACCTTTCAGCCTTCCCTCGTGGCGAGAAAGGGGCAAACCTATAGGTCTTTGTTTCATGTATTCAGTGCAAAACTCAACCACCTCCTCCGTGGTATAACCTTGTAGGATGCTTGCCTCTGGATGGTTTCGGTTCCGACAAAAGCGCTTCAATATTCCCATGAACCGCTCGAAGGGATACATGTTGCGAAGAAACACAGGAGCACAATACTTTATCTCGTCAACAAGGTGCACAGTGAGATGGACCATGACATCAAAGAATGACGGTGGGAAAAACATCTCTAGGTTGGACAATATTCTTGCAATATCATCTTGCATATTATCCAACTCTTCAGGATCTACAACTTTCTGCCATAGTTTGTTGAAGAAATCACAGAGGTCAATGAGTGTGTTTCTTATATCTTTGTCCATTAGATTCCTGATGGCCACCGGGAGGACTTGTGTCAACATTACGTGGCAATCATGTGACTTCATGTGTCCCAACTTCATTTTACCTGAGCTCACATCCACGAGACTTCTGATGTTTGTGCAGTAGGAAGAGGGTGTCTTAACTGACAACAAATAGGTGAAGAACTATATTGCTTCTTTTGTACTGAAATTTTAACTCTGGCGAGCTTTGATGAATTTGTCATCATCTTCTGCTTCACTCTTGTGTTGTGATTGGTCAGCAAGCATATCGAGCGGTGAACCGTCACCATCCTTTCTTTTACCTTTAATCTTGAGTGGAGTACCAAGGATGCTTTCACATACGTTCTTCTCTACATGCACGACATCGATGCAGTGACATACACGTAGAATCCCCCAGTAAGGTAATTTCCAGAACATCGATTTCTTCTTAAACACTTGATCCTTGGGTGTTAGTTTCACCGTCAAAGGGTGGTTCTTGCCAAGCACAACATTAAATTTTTTAGCCATGTTGTGGACCACCTCCCCGCCATAGGGTCTTGGGGCCACACCTGCCTCTGTTGTACCATCAAATTCAGCTTTCATCTTTCGGTATGGGTGATTCATCCGCAAGAACCTATGATGACGCAAATACACTATTTTGCGCGAGTTGGGAAGTCTTCTGCTAGCTGTCCTATCCATGCATGTGACACACCCTACATCTCCCTTTGTTTTCTGCCCGGTGTGTTGCCTAATGCCGGCATATCTTGAATGGTGTGCACCAGCATCACATGTAGATAAAAAATCTCCTTTCTATAAGCATCATAACATTTTACAGCAGGCGCATCTATCCACACTGTCAGCAGTTCTTCTACCAGTAGCTGAAAGTAAATGTCGATGTCATTTCCAGGTTGCTTCTGGCCTTGGATAATCATTGACATCATAATGTATTTTTTCTTCATACACAACCAAGGAGCTAGGTTATATATGCATAGAAGCACTGGCCATGTGCTGTGATTGGTGCTCATATCGCCAAAAGGATTCATCCCGTCAGTACACTCCCCGAGCCTTATACTTCTAGGATCCTTGGCAAAATTTTCAAACTTGTTGTCGATTAATTCCCATTGAGCCCCATCTTTCGGGTGCCTCATAAACCTATCCGTAATTCGCTCATCATGATGCCACCACAACCTCTTTGCCCCTCTAGGGTTTGCAAACAGACACCTCAACCTTGGAATTAAAGGCAAGTACCAAACAACCTTGAACGGGATTCCTGTCTTGATCTCGTCGTCCAATTTGTACTTGTCCTTTGCTCTCCTGCGCTTGTACCGTGCATGCTTGCATGTGGGACATGCACAAAAATCTTTGTACTCACCACGGTACAATATAAAATCATTCACACAAGCGTGTATCTTCTGTACTTCAAGTTCCAATGGGCAAACAATTTTCTTCGCTTCATTCATGCTTCTGGGGAGCACATTATCTTCCAGAAGAATATCTTTGGAAATACCTAAGATCTCTGTGAAGCCCTTGTTTGATAGACAATTTGCTGCTTTAAATCTGAGAAGCGCTAGGGTGGCACTCAACCTAGAATAGTTCTTTTTGCAACCTGGATACAATTCTTTCTTGGAGTACGCATCAATGGTTGGCAGATCCTTGTACCCAATCATATCCTTTCCTGGGCCCTCGAAATCTGCAATCATAGCAGCAAAACCTGGCATATCAAGACCGTCGTCATCTGTGTGGACGTCTTGGTTTTTCCAGTGGGCGTTTCGGCTTTCCGGTGTTCCATTGGTACCTTAACGCCTCTGCCCCGATGTTAGATTCAACATCCATGTGACATTGATCGAGGTTTGGCATCTCGCTGCCCTGGGTATCTTCATCCATGACCTCCTCTTCACCGTGTCTGGTCCAACGTGTATCCATCCATGAATCCCGTAGAGACTAAGTGCATCTGGACATCTGCAACTTCATGTGACTCTGTATTGGCACAATCAGTACATGGACACAGGATGTAATCCGAATCACCAATTCTCCTCTTTGTACTTTCAGCCAAACTCATGAACTCTGTCACACCACTGATAAAATATGTGGTTTTCTGATTCTTCATCCAACGAGATCGTTCCATCTGCAACAGACGAATGGTAATTAAAAACAAAACAACAACATTAATACACGGATTAACTGCTGCCCAGAGATGCGTGCATAAATCACAAGGTTTTATTTTAATAATTACTGAGGGCGATCCATGTTGTTATCCAGATGTGCAATGACAAAAATTAATGGCCAGTCAATTTACACGCAGAGTACTAGTACAACACTACACTTAGGAATAAAATACCTTAATTAAGCCACTCACAAAAAGAATACCTTAATTAATTAGTCGCGCGGTGACCTCCACCCAGCAGACAGACAAGCGCAATGCGGCGGCACGCCGAGACAGCAGGATCGAGGAGCAAAGTTTAGTGCGGCTGCCGCTTGAAGTTCGACCTCCACTTTCCCGCCATCGACCATGATGGATGTGGTCGAATCACGCCGCCGCCGACCTTGATGGTTGAGCTCCTCCTATCTCCCGCCATAGACCGAGGATTGACTTCCTATGACCCCGCCACCGCCCACCGACCAAGGATTGACCTCTTCTCCGGTAGCCGCTGCCTAGGCCGCCGTCACCATCTCTATACGCAGAGTGGCTATTTTTTTATGGATATCCACGGAGCGGCTGTTTACATGGTATCTCACCGTAACTCAATTATATGGACAGGGTAGTACATCACATATGGTTATGTAATGGCAATCATGTCTAACCTACGTTGTCTTCTCACACAGTTTGGTGCGGAAATCGTGTGTGACGTTGTAATACCCAACACAAACGACATGTACAAACAGTGTGCCATATACAACACATATATAGTGCCACTTGTAGTTCCCGACCGTTAGCTTATCTCCATAGTTTCCCCATTTTCCCCAAATCCCTACATAGCCTCCAAATTCCCTCGCGTGGCGCTGACACTGGGGGAATGTGGACGAGTGGTGCTGATGGTTTCGGTGCGGCTGCTCCTACTCGTATCGCCGCCGAGCACTTGCCTAAGGTCATCAGAAGGCAGGTGTACTATGGATCTAAATCGTCCTATTAGGTTCCAATCTATCCCGATCTTTTTTAGCATGTACAAAGTATAGATCCTTGCTGAATCCGTCCTGAATGAGCCCCACCCCCCAGGAAAGCGAGCTGTCGCCGGATCCGGAGCTTGACTCCAGACTCCCGCAACATGAGTTCGACTCCGATTTTTGCGCCACCGAGAAGTAGCAAAAGCTGAGTTGTGTGTGAGGGAGTCCTGGACTAAGGGGTCCTCGAGCGTCCGGCCTATTATCCATGGGCCGGACTGATGGGCTGTGAAGACATGAAGGTCGAAGACTGTACCTGTGTCCGGATTGGACTCTCCTTGGCGTGGAAGGCAAGCTGGGCGACCGACTATGAAGATTCCTTATTATGTAACCGACTCTATGTAAACCCTAGATCCCCTCGGTGTCTATATAAACCGGAGGGGTTAGTCTGGAAAGGATATACTCATTACCATAGTCATACAGGCTAGGCTTCTAGGGTCTAGCCATTACGATCTCGTGGTAGAGCAAGTCTTGTAACACTCATATTCATCCAGATCAATCAAGCAGGATGTAGGGTATTACCTCCATAGAGAGGGCCCGAACCTGGGTAAACATCGTGTCCCCCGTCTCCTGTTACCATCGATTCTAGACGCACAGCTCGGGACCCCCTACCCGAGATCCGCTGGTTTTGACACCGACATTGGTGCTTTCATTGAGAGTTCCACTGTGCCGTCGATGAAAGGCTTGATGGCTCGCCTTGTCCTTAAAGACAACATCATCTCCGGGGGAGCTCTGGCCTCGGGCCAAACCCTCCGGCTGGGCGGCTTTACTATGATCGCCCGTTCGGCCGTTGAGCCGATGATGACCTCTCGGGCCATCGAGAACCCCCTTCACATCAACTCCGAGCACTCCAAGAAGATGGATCCGACAGAGTTTTCGTCTTTGAACGAACTCCTAGATCACATTGCCGCTTTGGGAATAGCCACAAACTACGATCGGATCGGGCCTAAAACCGATCAAGGAGAAATCGAGACCCTACCAGTCACCCACCAGATTGCGGTACTCGTGGAGCAGGACATCGAGTCTTCTTCTATACCGAAGATGGACTATGTTCGGATCGTCGATCAGGAAGAGTCGGATACTCACCCGCAAAAGGATGCGACCAGCCCTCCGAACATAGCATCGGACGGCGGTCCTAAACAATCAGAAGATATTACGGAACCCGGACTGTTAAGCCCGGAAGGTCGTCAGACTCCGGATAATCGGTCAGGCCAGGGTTCGGATTTAATTCCACCCATCCACCCGGATATATACGTTCTCATGAGCATAAAACAGCAGTCTCAGGAAACGGTCCACCACTTCTAGGCCAGATTCCTCCTTGTCAAGGTCAAGGTAAAAGATTGCCGTGACGAGGACGCAATATCAGTGTTCTGCAACAATTGCGCGGATGAAGGAATCCTCAACACAATCAATCATCGCCGGATACTGAAATTCGCTAACTTAGCAACCATCATACAAAAGGACATCGCAATGGAGAGCACCTGGAAAACTCAGGTAGCTCCCTGGGAACCGTCAGTCCCAACTCAACTCCCCCTACAGGCAAAAAGGGCGCACCCTCGTGGCACGCCCAGTCCAACAGTCAAGAAACACAAAACCTCTATGCGGCACGACACCGTTCTGGTGGGGTGGCTCGATGGCCCATGAAAAATACATACAACACCAGATACCGTGGCAACCCACAGCCTTAGAGCATGTTCGATACTACGACAGGTAGCCAAGAGCGATGAGGACATCTGTATCAAGGATGACCCAGAACGGCATCCCCCAGGGGACGATAACTCAAGAGTATTGACGGTATTTGAGACATTCACTTCAAACAACAAGTGCAAAAGGGCGCTTCGGGAGCTCGCCAAAGTCTGCCAAATTGCTGCGATAAACCCCTGGAATGACACGGCTATAAAATTCAACGCCGGTGACGAACCAAAGTACAGAATAGTACGAGCGCCAGCCGCGTTAGTCCTCGGTCCCATCATGGACGGGTTTTGACTTACCAAGGTCCTCATTGACGGCTGCAGTGGATTAAACCTCATTTATGAGGACACACTCCATAAAATGGAAATAGACAGGAGCCGCATCAAGCAAAGTAACACAACCTTCCGAGGAATTATTCCGAGTCGGGAGGTGCGGTGCGCGAGCAAAATCACACTTGACGTAGTATTCGGCACGCCGGAGAACTATCGGTCCGAAGAAATAACTTTCCAAGTGGCCCCTTTCAGGAGCGGATATCACACCCTGTTGGGGCGGGATGCTTTTACATGCTTTCAGGCCATACCCATTACAGGTATATGAAGCTCAAAATGCCCAGATCAAACGGTATAATTACTCTCATTAGTGATCTGGACATAGCACTTTGTGCTTAAAACAAAACTGCATCCCTGGCCCTGGAGGAGCTATCTGAAGCCCTCGCGGCTGAATAATTAACCACACTACGCTCCACGGTGGACAGGGACGACGTGATCCTCGACAAATGCCCTAAACCCACATCCTTTAAACCAGCAGAAGAAATAGTCAAATTCCAGGTCCACCCAACGGACCCCAAGAAGACATCATCTATCGAAGCTCAACTGAACCCAACAGTTGACACTGCACTGCGAGAATTCCTGTACGAAAACTGGGACATATTCGCCTGGCACCCTTCAGATATGCAAGTGATCCCACGCGAGCTGGCCAAACATAGCCTCAATATATTAAAGGGATTTAAACCGGTTAAGCAAACACTGCGACGCTTTTCCAAACCCAAGCGACAAGCCATGGTGGAGGAGCTGGCCAAACTCATCGAGGCCGGATTCATTAGAGAAATCAAACATTCGAACTGGCTGGCAAACCTGGTGATGGTACCAAAGAAGGACAAATCCTGGCGCTTGTGTGTCGATTTCAAAGACCTCAACAAGGCTTGCCCTAAGGATCCCTTCCCCCTCCCCCGCATTGATCAAATCATCGACGCCACCGCAGGACACGACTCACTTTGTTTCCTTGATGCATATTCTGGATACCATCAAATCAAAATGAAGGATTCTGATCAAGCCGCAATAGCATTTATCACCCCATATGGGCCATTCTACTTCAACACCATGCCCTTTGGGCTCAAGAACGCCGGTGCCACATACCAACGCATGATTCAAACATGCTTGGAGAAACAGATCGGCAAAAGGGTAGAAGCTTATGTCGATGATGTCATCATCAAAACTAGGCACGTCAAAACACTACTAGACGACTTACGTCTTACATTCGACAACCTCCGGGCGTATGACATTAAGCTCAACCCGGAAAAGTGTGTCTTCGGCGTCCCCGCTGGAAAACTGCCGGGCTTCATCGTTTCCAATAGAGGAATCGAAGCAAATCCAGCTAAAATCCGAGCTCTGTCACAGTTGGCTACACCAACAGACCTCAAACAGGTCCAAAAGCTAGCTAGATGCATAGCAGCGCTAAGCCACTTTATCTCCAGATTAGGAGAAAAGGCACTGCCAATCTATCGCCTCTTACGACGCACTGATAACTTCGAATGGATAGACGCGACGACTGTCGGACTGGAGGAAATAAAGACCCTCCTAGCAAGCAACCCAATCCTGGCTGCACCAAACACTGGCGAGCCCATGTTGTTATACATATCGGCAACACATCAGGTGGTGAGCGCCGTGCTCGTCTTCGAACGAGAACAGGACGGACACAAATTTCTGCTCGAAAAACCAGTATACTACGTATCAACTGTCCTCACACCGTGCAAATCCCGGTACCCCCACTACCAAAAGATAGCATACGCGGTCTTCATGGCATCCCGCAAGCTACAACACTACTTCCAGGAGTGTTCAATCACGGTGGCTTCTGAGGTCCCACTCAATGGCATAATAAACAACCGCGATGCCATGGGATGGATCGCCAAATGGGCCATAGAGCTACTTCCATTCGACATAACATACAAGCCACGATGAGCCATCAAATCCCAAGTACTGACCGACTTCATCGCCGAATGGACAGAGGCCGAACTCCCTAAAGAATACAACGCATATTCCAATTGGGTTATGTATTTTGACGGCTCCAAAATGTTGACAGGGTTGGGAGCGGGAGTCGTGTTAACATCCCCGCTGGAGACGTCGTCCAGTATGTACTCCAAATATTATACACAAACTCTAACAACGCAACCGAATACGAGGCCCTACTGCATGGTCTTCGGATGGCCATATCCATGGGCATACAACGCCTGGAGGTGCGGGGGGACTCGAACCTCGCCATATCTCAAATAAACGGCAACTTTGACGCCAAAGATCCAAAGATGGCAGCTTATCGTAATGACATATTAAAAATGTCGGCTTGGTTCCAAGGGCTTGAATTTCATCATGTCGCCCAAGAAAGTAACCAAGCGGCGGACGTCCTTGCTCGCATCGGCGCTAAGCGCGACCCCGTCCCACCCAACATCTTCCTGGAAAGGCTTTTCAAGCCATCTGTGGTGTGGCAAGGGGAGGGCAGCAACAATAGTCCAGATCCGAATACAACTCCAAATCCCGAACACACCGATAGTATCGGGGGCTCAGCCACCGAAGTAACACCGTCGGCCCATCTCATTATGGCAGTAATTGCTCCATGGACCAAACCTTTCTTGGCCTACATTAATAGGAAGGAGCTCCCCGAAGACTAGAATGAGGCTCGCTGCATTGTGTGGCGCTCGAAGGCCTACAAGGTTCACGACGGAGAGCTCTACAACAAAAGTACCATCGGAGTACTTCAAAGATGTATCTCCGAAGAAGAGGGGCGGCAACTTCTAGTGGAAATTCACGCCGGTCTCGATGGACACCATGCCGCAGCTCGGGCTCTTGTTAGCAAGGCCTTTCGTACTAGGTTTTATTGGCCAACAGCCCGAGCAGACGCACAGGACCTCATCCAACGTTGCGTCGGATGCCAACTCTTCGCCAACCAAAGCCACATGCCCCCAACTGCCTTACAGACTATCCCCATCACTTGGCCTTTCGCGGTCTGGGGATTGGATATGGTTGGACCCCTTAAAGGGGGAAGCCATAAGAAAAAATATCTGCTAGTTATGGTGGACAAATTCACTAAGTGGATAGAGGCTAGACCAGTCAAAACGGCTGAGTCCGGCCCGGTGATAGACTTCATATCCGGTGTTGTGCACCGTTATGGTGTCCCACACAGCATCATCAATGACAACGGCTCTAATTTCACAGCCGACGAGGTAAAAACCTGGTGTACCAATCTGGGTATTAAACTCGATTATGCCTCCGTCTACCACCCACAAACCAATGGTCAAGTCGAACGAGCCAACGGTCTTATTATGAGCGGCATTAAGCCCAGACTAGTGCGGTCTTTGAAAGAATCAAACAAGCACTAGGTTGAGGAGCTCGTCTTCATACTCTTGGGGCTGCGGACCACGCCCAACCGTACTACCGGATACACACCTTTCTTCATGGTGTATGGCGCAGAAGCTGTCGTAGTAATGGGTCACGGGTAGGCTAACCCGAGCCCCAGAACCTTTCAAGACATCGGGGCAGGCTGCGCCCCTCAAGACCCCATGACAAAGAGCCGCCTTTTGAAGAAGTCGGCGGCAAGGCAACCGACTAGCCACTCGTGGCCGAGTCCCAGGAACGACTTCAGGATAAGCCGACTCCTGACTGACGACTTCCTGAGAAGCCGGCCTTGGGGAGTCGGACCGCGACTCCAACAAACCCCATGTCCTCATCAAGAGGGACAGGACAGGGGAGTGGCTATAGTGAAGCCTGCTCTCACCCCTTTCCAGGGGCAGGCATGGCCACAGTACGCCGTACCCGTGGAGATCTCCGTGCGGCGTGACACTGTTGCCATGCCGGCCCTGACATCAGCACCAGTGGACCGAATCCTGCGCCCACGACGGCTTGTCTGTACGACCCTGGGGCGGCGGGTCCCACCAGCCAGCGGGACCCCAGAAGACGGCAAGTGCACCACCAGTCGGACCCGTTGGGGTCGGCCCCCGAGAGTCGGCTAGCCCTCCCCTGGTGCCCACGCGCCATTAACCAGATGTGATGGAGAGTGGCAATAGTGATCGCCCGCCAGGCGGCGGGGCTGTTGCCACGACTCCATGACCAAGCCCGCGTCATTAGAAGCATGACTACAGTAATCAGCAGCCGGCAAGACCCACCCGCGGCGGACGCGTCCTGTCGGCTTCGTACCGAGCCAGTCGGCGGGGCCCACTAGTCGGCGGGCCCCAGCAGTCGGCGGAGAAGACGGAGGCCGGAGGCACTGATGGCTGGGCCCGCGTCCAGCCGGATTCCCATTGTACCCCTGGGGGGTAGGCCTATATAAACCCCCCAGGGCACCCATGCAAAGGGTTGGAATCCATTAGCACTAGACCAGATCATATAGGAAGGAGAAAGCTAGCCTTGCCTTCTCCTACCTCTAGGAAACAGCTCAAGGAGCAATCGTGTAAACACTTTGCTATAGTGATCAAGCGGAGACCCCGTAGAGCAGCAATAGGGGTATTATCTCCCCGGAGAGCCCTGAAGCTGGGTAAGATTCGCCGACGTGCATGTCTTCGCCTCATCCCGTTTCCAGGCACCGACGACGTTCTACTCGCCCCCACCATGATAAGCCATCCTTTGGCATATGTCGCACCCAACCCTCGACATTTGGCGCCCACCGTGGGGCCTGGTGCACCGTCGTCCGGAGACCTGCTCTGGACGGGAACCCTTTTCCTCCCTGGCGAGTGCAGCCAGCCAGGCACGCTAGACGGAGTTTGCGCTGACGCGCTGCACGGCGTTGAGATCGCCTGCGCAACCAGCTGCCTCGCCGAACTTGTCGGCGATGTTCGCCTCTCCGACGAATCTGCATCCAACGCAAGCACGGGTGGCTCTGAGAGCCTCCTCGCGGGCCTCCTCGACCAACTCCATGTCGCCGGTGAGCCTGCCGTGGACTTAGAGTCTATAGGTTCCACTGACCCGATGCTGGTCGACTCCGACACCGCCTCGCTCGATGCGTTCCCCACTAATGTGGTGGTCTACGACGAGCCTCTCCCTCACACGGAGAGTGACGGAAGCACCGTCACCGAGGTGCTCGTCATCAGTCATGATGAGCCTCCCGGCGGAGGAGCACATGACCCACTTGGCGCGACACTACAAGACCTGACTGTGCCCATTCTGGAAGACGCTGACGCGGAGACGTTGGAGGCACGCCGCCTTCAGCTCGTCGAAGGTGCGAAGAAGCTGGCTAGCATGAGACGCTTGTCAGAAGCCTACCAGCGAGAGATGGATCGCGCTGTTGGTGGCTCGCCAGCCCCAGCTGGGCCCAGCCGCCTTGGCGCGGTCTAGCTGCGCGGCGTAGCCATTGCCAACCTGTTCGGGGCAAGTCGCCCTGTGTACGCTACGCCTGCGGAGAACATTCGAGCTGCCCAGGCGGCGGCAGATGAGCTGGATAATTTCGAGGGCGAAGAGCGCCGCTTGATGATGGAGCGAGTCCAGCGGCTCCTCGACGCGGCTGCCGCGCAGAACGAGGCTGACTGCCGCATGGAGGCGCCGCAGCGGCAAAACGACGACCTTCGCCGATATCAAGGCGCGACGTCTCGGATGCCAACTGGCGGTGCCCGAGGAAGAAGAGACAAGGATCCGACTGTCAACCACAGTCGGACTCACATTACCATAGAGCGCGACCGAGACGGCCGCCCGAGAGTAGTAGAACGACGGGACGACTGTCCGCCTCCTCCTCCTCGCAAGGAAAGGCGAGTCTCCCCGCCACCCGTTGATACTCTCGGCGACCGCCTTGGCCGCTGAGAGGGAGTCGGGGAAAACAACGTTCGCCACCGGATCGACCGACTTCACCGATCCCTGGCGCTGGAAGAAGAAGATGAGTTGGGTCCGCCTTGTTTCGGTCCCCGCATTCGAGACGAGCCCTTTCCCAAAGGGTTCATGCTCCCAAGAGACACGCCCAAGTATACCGGCTCCGTGAAGCCGGAGGACTGGCTGGTCGACTACTCCATGGTTGTCAGCATAGTGAACAGAAACAAGCGTGTCGCTGTAAAATACGTTCCTCTCATGCTCCAGGGCACGGCTCGGACATGGCTGAACAGCCTGAAGCCCTGCAGCATCAACAGTTGGGTCGACTTCACCGAAGCATTCGTCCACAACTTCACCAGCACGTACAAGCGTCCCCCAAGCCTCGTCAGCTTTCCTTGTGCATGCAAGGTCCCAACGAGTCGACTCGCGACTACCTCACGCGTTGGGCCGAGCTCCAGAACTCCTGCGAGGGCATGCACGAGGTGCAGGCTATCGAGTACTTCACCGCCGGGTGCAGAGAAGGCACCCTCCTCAAGCACAAGCTCCTCTGCGACGAGCCAGAAACCCTCGACGAGCTGTTGATCATAGCAGACAAGTATGCCACGGCCGACTCCTCCATGAAGGCGGAGATTCAAGTTAGCGCAACTGGCAAAGTGGCCCCTCGGGCTCCAAGAACTCCGGTGGGAGACGCCAGTTGGCGGCAACAGCAGAGCGGCCACAAGCGCAAGGCCCGGCAGCCGGCTTCCAGCAGCCGGCAGGTCGCGACGGTTGAAGCCCAGCAGCCGGATGGGCTTCCTCCACCCAAGCGACAGAAAGGTGGCAAGCCCAGCTGGTTGCCGGCCTTCTCATATGAGCAGACCCTGGATGGTCCTTGCAAGTTCCATAGCGGCGCGAAGCCGTCGAATCACACCACCCGGAAGTGCCACTGGCTCACTAGGATCACCGAGGGAGATGGCCTCCTACCTCCCCCGCCTGCTGGGCAGCCACCTCCGCCCCAACAGCCGGCTGTCAGGCCAGTCGGCGCAGTACAAGACGAATACCCTAAAGAGCACGGAGCCTACGTGGTATTTACCAGCATGGCTGATGATCGATGCAGCAGGCGGCTGCAGCGACAAGAGGTGAATGCAGTAGCATCAGAGACGCCAGAGTTCATGCACTAGTCCGAGAAGCCTGTCAGCTGGAGCAGGGCTGATCACCCAGAGGTGATGCCGAGTCCGGGCTCTTATGCCTTGGTCTTGGATGCCACCTTTGCCACAGATAGACGAGCCGCTCGTTTCTCGCGAGTTCTGATAGACGGAGGTAGCAGCATCAACATCCTGTACAAGGACACCATGGAGAAATTAGGAATCAAGCAAAGACAGCTTCAGAACAGCCAGACTGTGTTCCACGGCATTGTTCCTGGGCTTTCCTGCTCACCAATCGGCAAGATCCTGATGGACGTCCTCTTTGGAGACAAAGATCACTTCCGCCGAGAGTCAGTTTGGTTTGAGGTGGTGGACCTCGAGAGCCCATACCATGCGCTACTTGGCTGACCCGCCCTGGCCAAGTTCATGGCAGTCCCCCACTACGCCTACCTCAAAATGAAGATGCCCAGTTCCAGGGGAATTCTGACTGTAGCCGGCGACTACCGGAAGTCGTCTGCCTGTGCAGCTGAGAGTAGTCGGCTAGCCGAGTCCCTGGTGATCGCAGCCGAGAAGCGGCTCCTTGACTGGGTTGTGGCGATGGCCGGCAAGCAGCCAGAGGTGTCGCCTAACCCAAAGGAGTCGGAGGCTGAGGGTTCGTTCAAGCCGGCCAAGGAGACAAAGAAGATACCCTTGGATCCGGAGCACCCAGAGAGGTATGCTATCGTAGGCGCAAACCTCGACAGCAAATAGGAAGGCGAGCTCGTCGATTTCCTCCATGAGAATCGGGACATCTTTGCATGGTCCCCCAAAGACATGCCAGGTGTACCGACGGAATTCACCGAGCACAAGTTACATGTCCGATCTGATGCAAAGCCGGTCAGGCAGCCCCTGCGCCGCCTATCAGAAGAGAAGAGAAGAGTTGTCGGAGAAGAGATAGCCCGACTCCTAGCAGCCGGATTCATCATGGAAGTATTCTTTCCAGAGTGGCTAGCCAATCCGGTCCTGGTACTGAAGAAGAACAAGCAGTGGCGAATGTGTATTGACTACATGAGCCTCAACAAGGCCTGCCCCAAGGACCCGTTTGCTCTACCAAGAATTGATCAGGTGATAGACTCCACCGCCGGATGCGAGCTGTTGAGCTTTGTGGATGCATATTCAGGATATCACCAGATCAAGCTGAACCCGGCTGACAGACTGAAGACCGCCTTCATCACGCCGTTTGGAGCCTTCTGCTACCACACCATGACGTTCGTCTTGAGGAATGCCGGCGCCACCTTTCAGCATTGCATGTAGAAGTGCCTCCTCAAGCAACTCGGGAGAAACGCCCACGTCTACATGGACGATGTGGTGGTGAAGACGGAAAAGCGTGGAACACTGCTGGTAGACCTCAAGGAGACCTTTGAGAACCTGCGCCGATTCCAGATCAAGCTCAACCCCGAGAAGTGCGTCTTCGGAGTACCAGCCGACCAACTCCTTGGCTTCCTGGTCTCTGAACGCGGCATAGAATGCAACCCTGTAAAGATCAAGGCCATTGAGAGGATGGAGGTACCCAGCCGACTGCTGGACGTGCAAAAGTTCATCGGCTGCTTGGCGTCCATCAGCCGATTCATCAGTCAGCTGGGCGAGAAAGCTCTCCCCTTATACCAACTCATGAAGAAGACCACTTTTTTTCGAGTGGAACCACAAGGCGGACGAAACTTTTCTCCAGTTGAAGAAGATGCTGACTACTCCACCCGTTCTGGCGGCTCCGACTCTAAGGAACCTATGCTCCTGTACATCGCCGCCACCAGCCGGGTAGTCAGCACAGTATTGTAGTGGAACGCAAGGAGGAAGGCAAGGCACTACCTGTCCAGAGACCGGTATATTACCTGAGCGAAGTACTGTCGGCCTCCAAGCAGAACTACCCCCACTACCAGAAGATGTGCTATGGCGTGCACTTTACCGCCAAGAAATTGAAGCCTTACTTTCAAGAGCATCCAATCACTGTGATCTACACGGCACCACTTGCCGAGATCATCGGAAGCCAAGATGCTTCTGGCCGAGTGGCCAAGTGGGCCATAGAGCTGGCTCCCTACAGCATCCACTACCACCCCGCACCGCCATCAAGTCACAAGCACTGGCCGACTTTCTCGTCGACTGTGCCGAGACCCAGTACCTACCTCCAGCGCCCGACTCCACCCATTGGCGGATGCATTTCGACGGCTCCAAGATGCACACCGACTTGGGAGCCGGTGTTGTCCTCACTTCTCCTAAAGGCGACAAGCTCAAATACGCACTGCAAATCCATTTTGCCGCCTCCAACAACGTCGCCGAGTACGAGGAGCTCATTCACGGGCTCCGGCTTGCCAAAGAACTCGGCATTCGCTGGATCTTGTGTTATGGTGACTCGGACTTAGTGGTCCAGCAGTCGTCTGGTGATTGGGACGCCAAAGATGCAAACATGGCAAGTTACCGTTTCCTCGTGCAGCAACTCAGTGGGTATTTCGAGGGGTGCGAGTTCCTCCATGTGCCAAGAAACGACAACGACCAAGCAGACGCCTTGGCATGAATCGGCTCTACCCGCCAAGCAATACCATCCGGCGTCGCCCTTCAACGCCTCCTCAAGCCGTATGTCAAGCCTTCACCAGAATCAGACTCCATCTTCGTGCCGGCTCCTCCCGAAGAAGTCGGATCCGACTCCAGAGCCCCGACAGACGGTACGGGGATTTTAGCAGATGGCTCCAAAGCCGCCACAGTCGAGGCCGGCCCATGGACTATAGAACCCCGCCCGGGGACTGCGGCGGCGGGCTCGAAAACTCCAGAACTCGGCCCAAGAGCCACGCCAGTCGGCCCGGGGACTTCATTAACCCAGCAAGCGGTTGTTGACTCCAACCCGCCGCCTCCCAGCCCAGCCACCCTCGTCCAAGTCGCAGTTCTGGCAGTCAAAGAAATAGCAGCACCCTCATGGGCCCAGCCCATCCTCAAATTTCTGGTGAGCAAAGAGCCGCCAACTGATGAGACCTTAGCTCGGCAAGTACAACGTCGAGCGGCAGCCTACACCATAGTCAACAGAGAGCTAGTCAGGCGCAGCGTCACTGGTGTCTACTAGCGTTCCATAGAGCGAGAGCAAGGCCAAGCAATTCTCAAAGACATCCACCAAGGCGAGTGCGGCCACCATGCGGCTTCAAGAGCACTCGTCACCAAATCTTTCCGACACGGTTTCTTTTGGCCAACAGCCTTAGAAGAGGCCAAGGAATTGGTCCAAAAATGCAAAGGGTGCCAGAAGTTCCGCTCCAAGCCGCATCAGCCAGCTTCTGCACTCAAGACCATCCCCATTGCCTGGCCTTTCGCAGTTTGGGGTCTAGACATGGTGGGACAATTCAAGACGGCACGAGGTGGCTTAACTCACTTACTTGTCGTAGTGGACAAGTTCACCAAGTGGATAGAAGCGAAGCCAATCGAGAAACTGAACAGTCCGACTGCCGTGACTTTCATCTCCGATATCACAATTCGGTACGACATACCACACAACATCATCACCGACAACGGCACGAATTTTGCCAAAGGCGCCTTGGCCCGTTTCTGTGCGACACTGGGTATCCGACTGGACCTAGCATCCACCGCCCATCCACAGTCAAATGGCCAGGTGGAGCGGGCAAACGGCCTCATCCTGTCCGGCATCAAGCCCCGACTGATCGAGCCTCTAGAGCGCTCGGCTGGCTGCTGGCTCGACGAGTTGCCAGCCGTCCTCTGGAGTCTGCGCACGACTCCAAACAAGTCAACTGGCTTCACGCCTTTCTTCCTCGTCTACGGTGCTGAAGCTGTCATCCCAACGGACATAGAGTTCGACTCCCCGCGAGTCACCATGTACACCGAGGAAGAAGCAGAAGAAGCACATCAAGACATTGTCGATCTGCTGGAAGAGGGTCGGCTATTGGCACTCAGTCGGTCCAGCATCTACCAGCAGAGCCTGCACAGATACTACAACAGGAAGGTCAGGCCGAGATCTTTCCAAGAGGGCGACCTTGTGCTCCCACTGATCCAGCAAACAGCCGGTCAGCACAAGCTGTCGGCGCCTTGGGAAGGCCCCTTCATCATCAGCAAAGTGCTGGGCAACGACTCCTACTACCTGATCGACGCTCAGAAGCCCCGAGCATGCAAGAGGGATGACTCCGGCAAAGAGACAGAGCGGCCATGGAATGCAAATCTCCTCCGAAGATTTTACAGCTGATGCAGTATGTACCACGTTACCTTTTGTATTAAAGTACCAAGACTTCGGGCCCCCCGAGACGAGCTCAGGGACTGCCCTCTTTTGTCTATATGATAAAAATTATGCCTACGAGTATGTTACTCTTTGTTATGCCGCTTGGCACCGGGCTCGACAGGTCGGCCCGGGGACTTGCAGCCTTGCACTATGAAATGCTTCCTGCAGCAGGACAAGTAGTGTGTGGCGCCTAAGCCATCTCCTGTCAGAAGCCGCAGCTCGCAAAGCGACTGTACGGTGGGCAGGAGTAAGGTAGAATGGGCGTTCGCATGAAAAATGGCTAAGGACTCAAAGCATAAAACATAGCTTAAGCCGGCTTCCAGCCTTTTTTCCAAACCGACTCTTGAATAGTCGGCTTGCCGCCTTCTATTCAACTTGCTCAAAAACTCTAAAACGGCTAAGTACTTGCCTTCCCAAAGCAGCCAATCATTTGATCCAACGGCAGTCCGCAGAGCGGCTGTCCGACTGGCAAGACAGACAACCAAGGGAAAGCGGCAAAGGAAAAAGCCAAAAGAGCAATGAGCAAGAAAAGATAGAATTCAGATAAATATTTACATAACATAGGCCCTTGGCCAAATCTTCGAGCAGAAGTTCAAAATACACCCCGCGGGTGGAATTGTGCGAATTAACAAGTTCTTCAAAGACTACTAAAGCAGATAAAATAAAGATAATGCGGCAGCCTAAGATGCGGCAGACGGATTCGGAGGGTCGGAGGAGATGGCAGCGTCAGGCGTTGGGGCGGCCGGCTGGGCAGTCTCGGCTTGATCGCCTCTGGCGGCAGTCGGCTCGGTCGCACGTGGCTCGTTGCTAGAGGCACGGTCGAGCTGAGGCTGGCCGTCCGCTCCGTCTTCTGGTGCTTCCGTCTCGCCTCTGTCCTCTGCCTCGCCTTCCTCCTCGACGCTGGAGCCGATCACCTCCGCCAAGTCCTCGCCATAGTCTGGGTTCATCCCAAACCACTCCGGCGGTACCTCCTCGCCATCTTCAGCCCGCTCGGGAATGAAGATGCTGGTGTCGGTGTACTCGGCGATCGCCGTGGCACGCTTGACGAGGGCGTCTTCCGCGGCTGCCAGCTCCGGCTGGGCCTCTGACCGGAGTGTGGCCAGCCGGTCTAGGTCCAGCCTCGGATACCACGCCTTGACGAACTCCAAGGCCCGGCGCGCTCCAGCTCGGGCCGAGGAACCTTTCCAGGCCTCAAGACAACCAGCGGTGACCTCCAGCTAGTCGGCAGTCCGACTGGGGGTGCGCGGAGCCTGCATGTCCGGCCACAGGGCAGCAATCGCCTGGGCGCCGACACATTGAAGCAGGCGCAACATCCGGTGAGTCGGTCAAAGGCGAGCCTCGATGCTCAGGATATGCTCATCAAGGGTTCGGGGGGCGTCGGCGGCGATCTCTGCGCCTCCCACCCTCCGACCTTCACGGTCAGCCTCGATGGCTTGGATGGCGGCCTGCGAGTGCCCAGGGAAGAAGTCTGCCAAGACGAAAAAAATCGAAGAAGCAAGTCAAAAATCAGGAGTCGGCACGACTTATAATCGACAGCTCAAAGAAAGAAAGTAAAGAAACTCACCATCAACAATGTCTTCAATCTCATGGAAGCCGGAGGCCAGCATTGTCTCTTTGTCAGTCCAGGAGGAGCGCTCGCTCGCGAACTCGGCCAGGAGGGCGGCTTCCGCCTCCTTCTGCGTCTTCGTAAGCAGCTCCCTCTGCTCTGCCAATTGTGTGGCCAGCAGATCGCGCTCTGTGGCGAGCTTGCTGCACTCCTCCCCCTTTGCGCGCAACACGGAGTTGGCTTCACTCAGCTTCTGTTGAAGAGCAGCGTTGGCTTCTGAAGAGAAGGAAGAAAGAAGGCGCTAAGTCATCAATAAAGAAGGTCGCCAGGGAGATCCGGCCCGACTGCTCAGCAGTCGGCCCAAATCTCGGGGACTACAGCCCGTGGGTGTGCTAGCGCGCCCCCGCAAAGAAGAAAAAGGACTCACTCCGGCTCTCCGACAAGTCGGCGGTCCGCTTGCCCAGCTCTTCAACGTTCCGGTTGAAGGCAGTGACACGGAGGTTGTGGTAGTCCTGCGACAAGTATTTCAGACAAAAGTTAGTACCCGGAACTCACCAATTGGAGTTCCGGGCCGCCTGCTCAGCAGCCGCCCTGAAACTCGGGGACTACACCCAGTGGGTGCGCTGGCGCGCCCCCACAGAGAGGAACAAGAAAACAAGGACCAAAGAGAAAGCATACCCGGACGGCTGCCCGCGACGCCAGGTATGCCTTGGTGCAGTTCTGGACCGCGTCGCCCTCAGCTCGCAGCTTCGTCTGGACGTCCAGAAGCGCCTGGTTCAGTGGCCCCGTGCCGCCTCCTCGCACCCACCCAATGGGCGCGGCGCTCATCGCTTTGGCGTCTGGGATCGCCGCGCTGGCGGTGCCGGTCTCCGGGGGGCATGGCGCCGAAGTCGCCTTCTCAAGACGGAGACGCATTGGCGAGCCGACTTGAAGGAGTAGCCTCGCCGCGGCCTCGTCTTCAGTCGGCGGCACCGGCGGGTCCGCCGGCTGTTTGCCTTGCGCGCTCCCAGACGGCGGCGGAGGTGGCGGCGGAACGATCACGTCCGGCGTGGAGGAGTCGCCGCCTTCCCTCTCCATGATGGGGTTCTCGCCGCCGGCTTCCCCAGTCTGCTCCATGAACTCCGGAGGCGGCGGCGCAGAGTTCATCGGGGTGACGAACACCGCCGATTGGCGGTGTGCGGCCTCCTCAGCCTGCCGCTTCGTCGCGACGGCGGCTTTGGCCTCCGCTAGTTTCTTCTTGGCAGAGGCCTCCGCCCTATCGGCCTCCACCTTCTCCTGGCGGGCGGCCTCTTCCTCATTGCGCTTCTCCTGTGCGTCCCGCTCCGTCGCCTCCTGGAGGTCGGTGGCAGGGTCAATCCATCGAGTGGTGGCAGACGTCTCCGCTGACCCCATGACGGAGGCGGTGACAACCCTCTCAAGAGTGAGGGGAGCCCTGAAGCGAGGGAAGCAAGTAAAAGACTCAGAAAAAGCCACAAAGAAAGAATAAAGCGCTAAGACGGAATACTCATGCGGAGACCAGTGGCGGCTTCTTTACTTCCTTGCGGAAGCGGATGGCCTTCGCGGCTGCTTCGTCCTGCTTGGTCGCCGCAGCCGAACTCTTGGACTTCTTTGGCCGACTGCCGAACAAGGTCGGCACGGCCCTGCGCTTCTTCCCGCCGCCTGGAGCACCCAGCGCGGCAGAAGAGCCCACGCCGAGATGGCTGGCTCCTGGCCGGTGGCGGGGGGCGACCTCCTCCTCCTCATCAGGCCAGTCCTCTGGACTGGCCCCAAGCCGCGGGCCGCCTCCTCCCTCGGCGTCGTCTTCCAAAGCCGCCGCCCCCAGATCGGGGTCGTCGACGTCGCTCTCCGCCCGGTCGGCAAGGAACTCGCGGGCCGGCCCCATGGTGCCGGCTGGTGGATGGAGGAGGGGATTCTGACCAAAGCCGACTGGTCAGGTCGCACAAAACAAACTTGGCAAGAAAGAAGACAATTCAAAGAAAGAAAGAAAAGGCAACTCACTGTGGGTGGGGGGTTGGCGCGGGAGTACGGCTCCTTGCCGAACCGCCAGTCCTCCAGGAGCTTGCTGTCCGAGAGGTAGTTCACCATGTAGGCCACCTCCTCGTGAGGCATGTCCTTGGTGCACATCCAACTCGGGTCACGGTGCCCGCTCATTTGGCATATCATGTGGGGGCGACCTTGGAGCGGGAGAACTCGGCGCGCCACGAAGGCGGCCAGCAGGTCCGGACCAGTCAAGCCCTCCGACCGCGTCAGCTCTCAGAGTCGCGCGCCGGCGCCGGCTCCCGCAAGCGTCAGTGACTTGGCCCGGTACGACCAGTTGGGCAGTCTCCCAGCCGGCGGGCCGGCTTCGAAAGCCGGCAGGTTGACCCAATCGCCCCTCGCGAATATGCTCTTCACATAGAAGTACGATCGCTGCCACATCTTCACCGACTTTATCAGCTTGATGGTGGGGAAGGGGTTGTCAGCCCCCGACCTCCGCATGGCGATGAACGCACCACACTGAGCCAGCATGCCTGCAGCCTGGGTGCCGAGCTTGGAGTAGAAGAACTCCCCCCAGAGCTCGAGGGTGGGGAGGACTCCGAGGAAGCCTTCACACAAGGCCACGAAGGCGGACAGCAGCACCACCGTGTTGGGCGTGAGGTGGTGCAGCTAGAGGCCGTAGAACTCCAGAAAGGAGCGGAAGGAGCTGCTCGCCGGCAGCCCCAATCCGCGCAGGCAGTGCGAGCGGAAGATAACCCGCTCGCCCTCCTCCGGTGCTGGAGGGATCTTCCCCCTTGGAGCAAGGCGTACCCGCACGTAATCTTCGCCGGGGAGCCGACGAGTCTTGCGGAGGAACTCGATGTGGTCGTCGTGAACTTCTGAGCCATTCGAGGTGCCAGAGTGCACTGAGGGAGGCGTGGCGGCAGAAGAAGAACTCATCGTAAGCGGATCGCCGCGGCGTTCGGCAATGCTTGGGCGCACGGCGGTGCGAGGAAGAAGAAGAAGAAGAAGAGCAAGGAGTAGCCTGGAGGAGGGGCGCGCGTGCTCTGCCGTGCCCCCTCCTCCCCCTACTTATAGCCTCATGGGCTGCGAAGCCAAGGGGGCAGTCGTGGGATTTACTGCGCCCATGACCCGCGACCCCCACGTTTCCACGACAAAAGTTACTGCGTGCAGTAACTTCACGGGTATCCCAACCGTCCGCTCGGGCCACAATGGATCTGCTCGAGCACCAAGGCGTGGTAATGGTGGGCCCCACCTACGGGCCTGTCCCGTCACACGCGTAGGCTGGTAGACTGGCCCGGCCACGTGTTGCCACGTGACGGGCCTGGAACGGGCGGCGGCTTGGAAGCTTAGCCAGCACACTACTTGGATCCCGCCGCGACGTTTGAACTATTGTGCAAGTCAGAGTTGGGTGGGTCCGTCTCCTTCTAGTCGGCCCGACGGAAGTCAAGCAAGATCCATGTGAAGGAAATATGCCCTAGAGGCAATAATAAAGTTATTATTTATTTCCTTATTTCATGATAAATGTTTATTATTCATGCTAGAATTGTATTAACCGGAAACATAATACATGTGTGAATAAATAGACAAACAGAGTGTCACTAGTATGCCTCTACTTGACTAGCTCGTTAATCAAAGATGGTTATGTTTCCTAACCATAGACAAAGAGTTGTTATTTGATTAACGGGATCACATCATTAGGAGAATGATGTGATTGACTTGACCCATTCCGTTAGCTTAGCACTCGATCGTTTAGTATGTTGCTATTGCTTTCTTCATGACTTATACATGTTCCTATGACTATGAGATTATGCAACTCCCGTTTACCGGAGGAACACTTTGTGTGCTACCAAACGTCACAATGTAACTGGGTGATTATAAAGGAGCTCTAAGGTGTCTCCAAAGGTACATGTTGGGTTGGCGTATTTTGAGATTAGGATTTGTCACTCCGATTGTCGGAGAGGTATCTCTGGGCCCTCTCGGTAATGCACATCACATAAGCCTTGCAAGCATTGCAACTAATGAGTTAGTTGCGAGATGATGTACTACGAAACGAGTAAAGAGACTTGCCAGTAACAAGATTGAACTAGGTATTGAGATACCGACGATCGAATCTCGGGCAAGTAACATACCAAAGACAAAGGGAACAACGTATGTTGTTATGCGGTCTGACCGATAAAGATCTTCGTAGAATATGTGGGAGCCAATATGAGCATCTAGGTTCTACTATTGGTTATTGACCGGAGACGTGTCTCGATCATGTCTACATTATTCTCGAACCCGTAGGGTCCGCACGCTTAAGGTTTCGATGACAACTATATTGTGAGTTTATGAGTTTTGATGTACCGAAGGAGTTTGGAGTCCCAGATGAGATCAGGGACATGACGAGGAGTCTCGAAATGGTCGAGACGTAAAGATCGATATATTGGACGACTATATTCGGACATCGGAAAGGTTCCGTGTGATTCGGGTATTTTCGGAGGTACCGGGGAGTTACGGGAATACGAGGAAGAAGCAATGGGCCTTAATGGGCCTTAGTGGGAAGGACCAGGAGGTGGCGCGCATCCCTCCCAAGCCCAGTCCGAATTGGACAAGGGGTTTGGGGTGCGGCCCCTCTCTCCCTTCCTTCCCCTCTTCCCCCCTTTCCCCCCTTCTCCTAGTTGGACTAGGAAAGGAGGAAACCTACTCCAACTAGGAGTAGGAATCCTACTACCTGGCGCGCCCCTCCTAGGGCCGGCCTCCTCCCCCTTGCTCCTTTATATACGGGGGCAGGGGGGCACCTCTATACACACAAGTTGATCTTCGTGATCGTTCTCTTAGCCGTCTGCGGTGCCCTCCTCCACCATAATCCTCAATAATATTGTAGCGGTGCTTAGGCGAAGCCCTGCGATGGTAGAACATCAAGATCGTCACCACGCCATCGTGTTGACGAAACTCTTCCCCGACACTTTGCTGGACCGGAGTCTGGGGATCGTCATCGAGCTGAACGTGTGCTAGAACTCGGAGGTGCCGTAGTTTCGGTGCTTGATCAGTCGGGCTGTGAAGACGTACGACTACATCAACCGTGTTGTGCTAACGCTTCGGCTTTCGGTCTATGAGGGTACGTAGACAACACTCTCCCCTCTTGTTTCTATGCATCACCATGATCTTGCGTGTGCATAGGAAAATTTTGAAATTACTACGTTCCCCAACAGTGGCATCCGAGCCTAGGTTTTATGTGTTGATGTTATATGCACGAGTAGAACATAAGTGAGTTGTGGGCGATATAAGTCATACTGCTTACCAGCATGTCACACTTTGGTTCGGCGGTATTGTTGGATGAAGCGGCCCGGACCGACATTACGCGTACGCTTACGCGAGACTGGTTCTACCGACGTGCTTTGCACACAGGTGGCTGGCGGGTGTCAGTTTCTCCAATTTTAGTTCAACCGAGTGTGGCTACGCCCGGTCCTTGCGAAGGTTAAAACAGCACCAACTTGACAAACTATCATTGTGGTTTTTATGCGTAGGTAAGAACGGTTCTTGCTAAGTCCATAGCAGCCACGTAAAATTTGCACAACAAAGTAGAGGACATCTAACTTGTTTTTGCAGGGCATATTGTGATGTGATATGGTCAAGACGTGATGAGTTATAAGTTTTTGTATAAGATGATCATGTTTTGTTGAAGTTATCGGCAACTGGCAAAAGCCTTATGGTCGTCTCTTTATTGCATAAGATGCAAGCGCCAAATAATTGCTTTACTTTATCGCTATGCGATGGCAATAGTTGCAAGAGCAATAGTTGGCGAGACGTCCACGTGACGACACATTGATATAGATCAAGATGATGAAGATCATGGTGTCATGCCGGTGACGATAGAGATCATGACAGTACTTTGGAGATGGAGATCAAAGGCACAAGACGATGATGGCCATATCATGTCACATATTTCAATTGCATGTGATGTTTATCTTTTATGCATCTTATCTTGCTTTGATTGACGGTAGCATTATAATATGATCTCTCACTAAATTTCAAGATAAAAGTGTTCTCTCTGAGTATGCACCATTGCCAAATTTGTCGTGCCCAGACACCACGTGATGATCGGGTGTGATAAGCTCTACGTCCATCTACAACGGGTGCAAGCCAGTTTTGCACACGCAGAATACTCAGGTTAAACTTGACGAGCCTAGCATATGCATATATGGCCTCGGAACACTGAGACCGAAAGGTCGAGCGTGGATCATATAGTAGATATGATCAACATAGTGATGTTCACCAATGAAACTACTCCATCTCACGTGATGATCGGACATGGTTTAGTTGATTTGGATCACGTGATCACTTAGAGGATTAGAGGGATGTCTATCTAAGTGGGAGTTCTTAAGTAATATGATTAATTGAACTTTAATTTATCATGAACTTAGTCCTGGTAGTATTTTGCATATTATGTTGTAGATCAATAGCTCGCGTTGTTGCTTCCCTGTGTTTATTTTGATATGTTCCTAGAGAAAACTAAATTGAAAGATGTTAGTAGCAATGATGCGGATTGGATCCGTGATCTGAGGTTTATCCTCATTGCTGCACAGAAGAATTATGTCTTTGATGCACCGCTAGGTGACAAACCTATTGCAGGAGCAGACGCAGATGTTATGAACATTTGGCTAGCTCAATATGATGACTACTTGATAGTTTAGTGCACCATGCTTAATGGTTTAGAATCGGGACTTCAAAGACGTTTTGAACGTCATGGACCATATGAGATGTTCCAGGAGTTGAAGTTAATATTTCAAGCAAATACCTGAGTTGAGAGATATGAAGTCTCCAACAAGTTCTATAGCTAAAAGATGGAGGATAATCGCTCAACTAGTGAGCATGTGCTCAGATTGTCTGGGTACTACAATCGCTTGAATCAAGTGGGAGTTAATCTTCCAGATAAAATAGTGATTGACAGAATTCTCTAGTCACCATCACCAAGTTAGTAGAACTTCGTGATGAACTATGATATGCAAGGGATAACGGAAATGATTCCCAAGCTCTTCGTAATGCTGAAATTGACGAAGGTAGAAATCGAGAAAAACATCAAGTGTTGATGGTAGACAAGACCACTAGTTTCAAGAAAAGGGCAAAGAAAAAAAAGGGAACTTCAAGAAGAACAACAAGCAAGTTGCTGCTCAAGTGAAGAAGCCCAAGTCTGGTCCTAAGCCTGAGACTAAGTGCTTCTACTGCAAAGGGACTGGTCACTGAAAGCGGAACTACCCCAAGTGATTGGCAGATAAGAAGGATGGCAAAGTGAACATAAGTATATTTGATATACATGTTATTGATGTGTACTTTACTAGTGTTTATAACAACCCCTCAGTATTTGATACTACTTCAGTTGCTAAGATTAGTAACTCGAAACAGGAGTTGCAGAATAAACAGAGACTAGTTCAGGGTGAAGTGATGATGTGTGTTGGAAGTGGTTCCAAGATTGATATGATCATCATCGCACACTCCCTATACTTTCGGGATTAGTGTTGAACCTAAATAAGTGTTATTTGGTGTTTGCGTTGAGCATGAATATGATTTGATCATGTTTATTGTAATACGGTTATTCATTTAAGTAAGAGAATAAATTGTTGTTCTGTTTACATGAATAAAACCTTATATGGTTACACACCCAATGAAAATGGTTCATTGGATCTCGATCTTAGTGATACACATATTCATAATATTGAAACCAAAAGATGCAAAGTTAATAATGATAGTGCAACTTATTTGTGGCACTGCCGTTTAGGTCATATTGGTGTAAAGCGCATGAAGAAACTCCATGCTGATGGGATTTTGGAATCACTTGATTATGAATCACTTGGTGCTTGCGAACCATGCCTTATGGGCAAGATGACTAAAGACTCCGTTCTCCGGAACAATGGAGCGAGCAACTGACTTATTGGAAATAATACATACTGATGTATGCGATCCGATGAGTGTTAAAGCTCGCAACGGGTATCGTTATTTTCTGACCTTCACATATGATTTGAGCAGATATGGGTATATCTGCTTGATGAAACGTAAGTCTGAAACATTTGAAAAGTTCAAAGAATTTCTGAGTGAAGTGGAAAATCATCGTAACAAGAAAAATAAGGTTTCTACGATCTGATCACGGAGACAAATATTTGAGTTACGAGTTTGGTCTTCAATTAAAACAATGTGGAATAGTTTCACAAATTCATGCCACCTGGAACAGCACACCATAATGGTGTGTCCGAACGTCATAACCGTACTTTATTGGATATAGTGCAATCTATGATGTTTCTTACCGATTTACCACTATCGTTTTGGGGTTATGCATTAGAGACAGCTACATTCACGTTAAATAGGGCACCATCTAAATCCGTTGAGACAACACCGTATGAACTGTGGTTTGGCAAGAAACCAAAGTTGTCGTTTCTTAAAGTTTGGGGTTGCGTTGCTTATATGAAAAAGTTTCATCCTGATAAGCTCACACCCAAATCGGAGAAATGCGTCTTCATAGGATACCCAAAAGAAAATGTTGGGCACACCTTCTATCACAGATCCGAAGGCAAGATATTCGTTGCTTAGAATGGATCCTTTCCAGAGAAGGAGTTTCTCTCAAAAGAAGTGAGTGGGAGGAAAGTAGAGAACTTGATAAGGTAATTGTACCTTCTCCCTTATTGGAAAGTAGTTCATCACAGAAATCTGTTCTTGTGACTACTACACCAATTAGTAAGGAAGCTAATGATGATGATCATATAACTTCAGATCAAGTTACTACCGAATCTCGTAGGTAAACCAGAGTGAGATCCGCACCAGAGTGGTACGGTAATCCATTTCTGAAAGTCATGTTACTAGACCATGACGAACTTGCGAACTATGAGGAAGCGATGATGAGCCCAGATTCCGCGAAATGGTTTGAGGCCATGAAATCTGAGATAGGATCCATGTATGAGAACAAAGTATGGACTTTGGTTGACTTGCCCGATGATCGGGAAGCCATAGAAAATAAATGGATTTTCAAGAGGAAGACGGACGCTGATAGTAGTGTTACTATCTACAAAGCTAGACTTGTCGAAAAAGGTTTTTGACAAAGTTCAAAGGTATTGACTACGATGAGATTTTCTCACTCGTATCAATGCTTAAAGTCTGTCCGAATCATGTTAGCAATTGCCACATTTTATGAAATCTGGCAAATGGATAACAAAAGTGCAATCCTTAATGGATTTCTTAAAGAAGAGTTGTATATGATACAACCAGAAGGTTTTGTCAATCATAAAGGTGCTAACAAAATATGCAAGCTCCAGCGATCCATCTATGGACTGGTGCAAGCATCTCGGAGTTGGAATATACGCTTTGATAAGTTGATCAAAGCATATAGTTTTATACAGACTTGCGGTGAAGCCTGTATTTACAAGAAAATGAGTGGGAACACTACATCATTTCTGATAAGTATATGTGAATGACATATTGTTGCGAGATGATGTATTACGAAATGAGTAAAGATACTTGCCAGTAACGAGATTGAACTAGGTATTGAGATACCGACGATCGAATCTCGGGCAAGTAACATACCGAAGACAAAGGGAACAACGTATGTTGTTATGCGGTCTGACCGATAAAGATCTTCGTAGAATATGTGGGAGCCAATATGAGCATCCAGGTTCTGCTATTGGTTATTTACCGGAGACGTGTCTCGGTCATGTCTACATTATTCTCGAACCCGTAGGGTCCGCACGCTTAAGGTTTCGATGACATTTATATTATGAGTTTATGAGTTTTGATGTACTGAAGGAGTTCGGAGTCCCGGATGAGATCGGGGACATGACGAGGAGTCTCGAAATGGTCGAGACGTAAAGATCGATATATTGGACGACTATATTCGGACATCGGAAAGGTTCCGAGTGATTCGGGTATTTTTGGAGGTACCGGGGAGTTACGGGAATACGAGGAAGAAGCAATGGGCCTTAATGGGCCTTAGTGGGAAGGACCAGGAGGTGGCGCGCGTCCCTCCCAAGCCTAGTCCGAATTGGACAAGGGGTTTGGGGTGCGGCCCCTCTCTCCCTTCCTTCCCCTCTTCCCCCCTTTCCCCCCTTCTCCTAGTTGGACTAGGAAAGGAGGAAACCTACTCCAACTAGGAGTAGGAATCCTACTCCCTGGCGCGCCCCTCCTAGGGCCGGCCTCCTCCCCCTTGCTCCTTTATATACGGGGGCAGGGGGCACCTCTATACACACAAGTTGATCTTCGTGATCGTTCTCTTAGCCGTGTGCGGTGCCCTCCTCCACCATAATCCTCGATAATATTGTAGCGGTGCTTAGGCGAAGCCCTGCGACGGTAGAACATCAAGATCGTCACCACGCCGTCGTGCTGACGGAACTCGTCCCCGACACTTTGCTGGATCGGAGTCCGGGGATCGTCATCGAGCTGAACATGTGCTAGAACTCGGAGGTGCCGTAGTTTCGGTGCTTGATCGGTCGGGCCATGAAGACGTACGACTACGTCAACCGCGTTGTGCTATCGTTTCCGCTTTCGGTCTACGAGGGTATGTAGACAACACTCTCCCCTCTCGTTGCTATGCATCGCCATGATCTTGTGTGTGCGTAGGAAAATTTTGAAATTACTACGTTCCCCAACACCATGTCTCGGGCACCCGGAAAGAGAAACTGCTGAGGCTCCTCGGCCGATCGTCCGCGGTGCCTCATCAGCTTCGGGGACTACTGTCGGAGTAATGGGCCACGGGTAGGCTAACCCGAGCCCCAGAACCTTTCAAGACATCGGGGCAGGCTGCGCCCCTCAAGACCCCAGGACAAAGAGCCGCCTTTTGAAGAAGTCGGTGGCAAGGCAACCGACTAGCCACTCGCGGCCGAGTCCGAGGAACGACTTCAGGATAAGCCGACTCCTGACTGACGACTTCCCGAGAAGCCGGCCTTGGGGAGTCGGACCACGACTCCAACAAACCCCATGTCCTCATTAAGAGGGACAGGACAGGGGAGTGGCTACAGTGAAGCCTGCTCTCACCCCTTTCCAGGGGCAGGCATGGCCACACTACACTGTACCCGCGGAGATCTCCGTGCGGTGTGACACTTTTGCCATGCTGGCCCTGACATCAGCACCAGTGGACCGAATCCTGCACCCACGACGGCTTGTCCGTACGACCCTGGGGCGGCGGGTCCCACCAGCGAGCGGGACCCCAGAAGACGGCAAGTGCGCCACCAGTCGGACCCGTTGGAGTCGGCCCCTGAGAGTCGGCCAGCCCTCCCCCGAGGCCCACACGCCATTAACCAGATGTGACGGAGAGTGGCAATAGCGATCGCCCGCCAGGCGGCGGGGCTGTTGCCACGACTCCATGACCAAGCCCGCGTCATTAGAAGCACGACTACAGTAATCAACAGCCGGCAAGACCCGCACGCGGCGGACGCGGCCTGTTGGCTCCGTACCGAGCCAGTCGGCGGGCCCCAACAGTCGGCGGAGAAGACGGAGGCTGGAGGCACTGACGGCTGGGCCCACGTCCAGCCGGATTACCATTGTACCCCTCGGGGGTAGGCCTATATAAACCCCCAGGGCACCCATGCAAAGGGTTGGAATCCATTAGCACTAGACCAGATCATATATGAAGGAGAAAGCTAGCCTTGCCTTCTCCTACCTCTAGGAAACAGCTCAAGGAGCAATCGTGTAAACACTTTGCTATAGTGATCATGCGGAGACCCCGTAGAGCAGCAGTAGGGGTATTATCTCCCTGGAGAGCCCTAAAGCTGGGTAAGATTCGCCGGCGTGCATGTCTTCGCCTCATCCCGTTTCCAGGCACCGGCGACGTTCTACTCGCCCCCACCATGATAAGCCATCCTTTGGCATATGTCGCACCCAACCCCCGACAGAAGCCGTATTACCCTGCGATATTATTCACGACTCACCTCGAGTGCGTATGTAAAAAGAGAGAGAAGCCGAGCTTGATCGGCAAGACAACCTAGATGCCCTGGAGGAGGAACACGATGTTGCAAAAGCCCGTTCAACATTTTACCAACAGTAGGCTCGAAGATATCAAAGCAGAGAAGTATGGGCCAAGACTTACAATGTTGGCGAACTTGTTCTGCGCCTGTCGGAGAAGAAAATGGACAAACTCAAGCCCAAATGGGAGGGTCCCTTCATAATTGACGAAGTTCTCACCGGAGGAGCATACCGTCTTCGCGATGCATCAGACAATCACCTCGAGCCGAACCCCTGGAACGCAGCCAGACTCCAAAGATTCTATGCCTAGCGGCAAACCCCTTGTTCGTCTCCTCCTCCCCTGTAGTTTCCATTATTTTTCTCTCTTTTCTGATTACTTTCTTATTTCTCGCTTTAACGCTTTGGTACGGCTAGAAAGCACACCATTGACACATACATCTCTAAATATGTACGTCACTTGTACCTAGGGGCTTCTCGGACAGAAGTTCTTGTCATTCCTTGAGAATTAAGCTCCTCACATATGAGTTTTTCCATATGTACCTTTTCTTTGCCACTATATGCATCGATATGACTTAAGTTTTGGCCAAGCTGGGTTGCCTGGCTCCTGTGCTTATGCCCTACGTTCCCGTTAGTTCGGCTAGGGCATAAAGGGAGCACCTCTGCAATTGTTACTGCCGGGTCATCCGGATGTGTACCTCAGACTGGGTGAAGCCGAAAGCTAGCGTTCTTAAGGGAATATTCAGTCGGTGAATTAAAGATGTTTTCTAAACTCACTCCATTGTGCACCCCCAGAAGTTATACAAACTGTGGTGCTCGCATCACAATTCGGACATGTACATTAAATGCATTCACACCCAGGGAAAGGAACCCTTAACGGAACTATTCTCTTTGGAAGATGTTTCTTATGATACCAATGTAATATAACATAGCTAGCCAGATACAACTTGTCTGTTCAAGCAACTATGACCCCTACGCCTAGTTTTCCAGGCATACCCCGGCCTATTCGGCCGCGACGGTATGCGGAAACACTCCACACCTTCGGGTCCGGAGGTTGAAGCGAAAAGGTCTACCATGACAAATGATATACAATTCAGCTAGAGTTCCACATAAGGAGGAAAGTACACAATCATTGGACTCGAACACTTCCTCCTCTACACCTTCCAACAGGCAGTCTAACTTACAATCCTGTTGGGAATATTTGGCGGCCACCTCTACTTGGTCATATACTAAACTAACGGGAATTTCTTCCCCATTTAACCCTAACGGTCCAAGCCGGGCTATGTGATTTGGATCCAGCTTGGTATATCGTGTTTTCACCATGGCCCAGGCCTCTCGCGTGCCCTCTGGCAGGACGATATCTTCCATAGTCGGATACGCCGCCGTGCTCCCTTGAACAGCTCTAGAAGCTCCTCCATACTTCCTGGAGGGGAGGTGGATGGCCATAAGGCCTTGGCCATGCTCCGCATGGCCAGCCGGGCATGCTCGTGGACTTGCGATAGTCTTTGTAGCAGATCACTCGATGATCTGGACACCTCCTCTTCAGGACGGCCTGTCAATATACCTGCAAACATGACTATATCAGTCCCATTTATCTCTAAACTACTTTAAAAATAGTTCGGACACATACTGAATATGCCGCCCGCAGCTTCTTGTTCTCCTTCACGGAATCAGCTAGCTGGGCTTGAACATCTTTCAATTCTTCACCCAATGTAGTGTTGGAATCCTGTAGCTTGTTTTTCTTGTCTCTGACGCGGGTCAGCACATGCTCGCCTGCGACGTGTTGCCTTTTCGCCTCTTTTTCTCCCTCTTGGGCGATCTTCAATTTCTCTTCAAGTTGATCAGACGACCCTATTATGCGATCAGTAGCAGAATTAGCACAATTGGTATACAATTATTGTTCCTCGGTGGAGGGGAACATTACCAGAAGACGACTTCTTAACGTTTTCCAGTTCGGCAGTAGTAGCATTTAGCTGCGCCCGGCACTCCTCCAGCTGCTGGGCTAGGAAGAAATTCTTCTCTGTAAGGACCTGGTCATACAACGGTCCTTAAATCAGTTGTGCCAACTGCTTTCAGTCTCGGGGGCTACGAGCATATGGTTATCCTTTTTTGAAAAAGAAAACTTACCTACACATCTGTCAGATATTGCTTCGTGGCTCTTCTAAGCCCATCTCGAACAGCTCGGACGTATGCGTCGCCCGAGCTAAAGGCATTAAAAGCCTCCTCCGAGTACTTGGGGTCTCGCAAGACAGCCCCGCAGCGCCAATGGTTCATGGCACTCTCTACCTCTGAGTTGGTGACGGACATATTTTCCGAACCCTCGGTCGAAGGACAGTCCGGCGCTGTTCCTGCACCGGCCCCAGTCTCCCCGATTGGATCTAAATCCCGGTTGTTGGGAACACTACTGACTGGGTCCTCGGACACAGTTCGGCAAACCCTCTTCCTGCAACCAAACAAACACACGAGTCACAGTCGGATGCGGCCGCCAAAACGCATGTTTATCCGTACCTCCTCGACCAAGGCCTGGCTGTGTATTCACCCGCCTTCGTCTTCGAAGGCTTGCCCGGTGCGGGAGCCGATCTCTTCGAAATCGCCGAACGTCTCCCCTGTGAAGCACGATATAGTGCAGTGGGTGAGGCAGAATAAGAGCACTCTTTTAGAGAGGGTGTTTCTTAATTGTTTACATGTGAAGTAGGAAGAAGGCCAGGGTAATCAGCGGTGATGGCCACTTCTGTGCCGTCATAGCTTGTCTAGTAAAACAGTCCCTCTGCAAGTGCCACGAATATATCCGGATCCTCTTCAAACCCAGGATCTAGCTTCCGGTTGTGGATCTCCAGCTGTGGGGCAGGACTATGAAGTCCTTCGGTGACCTTCCGCCAGTGATGTCATAACAAACAAACTTGAAATTTATCAAAAGTAATCCGGAAGTGGAATGAGTGGAGTAGAGGGGTTGAGGGTTACCCAACTGGGAGGATCATACATAGAATACCCATCTCTGCGCTTAATGCGAAGAAATTCCTCTTCCTCCCCTTTAAACAGCTCGACCAATATTTTGGCAAGAGCGGCGGGGGTATCCGGACCCTTCCGGCCATAGCAGGAGGCGTCATCCTCTCCATTATAGTGCCACATGGGCAGCCCTCTATATTGTAGCGGCTGAACCCCACACACTATGGAGATTGACATTACCTCGATTATTGTGAGTCCGGACTGAGCGAGCATCTTTATCTTTCTCATAATCTAGCGAACTTCTGCGTTGTCATCCTCTACAAGACTTCGGGGACGCCAACTGTGGCGTTTCTTCAGCGGAACGCTCGCAAATTCAGGAAGACCTTTTCGAACTAGGTCAGGAAGTGCGACGTCCTCGATATAGAACCATTCGGAAGGCCATTCTTCGGGTCCCTTCCTTGGTGTGCCGGACAGATATCCGTTATCGACAATACGCCATACTTCGGCTCCGCCCACTTCAAATATTGACCTCTCATGATTTCGCGGGAAAAGACAGAACAACTTCCTCCATAGCTCGAAATGAGCCTCGATACCCAGGAATAATTCGCATAAAGCGACGTAACCCGCGATGTGCAGAATGGAGGCAGGGGTGAAGTTGTGCAGATGGAGGCCATAGTATTCCAGAAGCCCTCAGAGGAACGGATGAATGGGAAATACAATGCCCCTTAGTAGGTAGGGGACGAAACATACTCGCTCTCCCCCGGATGGGTTGGGAAAGTCCTCTACCTGAATCTCACCGTTGAAGGAATGTAGCCCCGCTCGAACAGGAACTAGATCTGCGCGGGGGGGGGGGGGGGGGGAAGAAATCCCTGTGTCTGCAACTTCGTCAATTGACTGTGAGACACTGAACACCTCTCCCACTCGCCTTTCTCTAGGCCGGAACGGATGGAGGAGCTGGGGGCGCTAGCCATGCTGGAATGGTTTCTCCTAAGCAGTTTCCGCGGAATTTCCTCTGCGTGGAGCCGAATGGATCTAGGATCCAATCTCTCTAATAGGCGCGCTTCCTTGCATGGATGAGGTGTTATCTGCAAAAATACCCTGACCTTCCGCCTTCGCTTGACACGTGGAGGGCGAAGTTATTTAACGCGCAGAGGTCGAGGAGAGCGACATTGAACCGATGGCCGAATACATCACTTGGAGGAACCCGCCTTGCAATGCCGAAGACAATTTGTGTGCCGAACACCTCGCTATTGAAGATTGGTTCGGGGGCTACTGAGGGAGTCCTGGACTAAGGGGTCCTCGGGCGTCCGGCCTGTTATCCATGGGCCAGACTGATGGGCTGTGAAGACGTGAAGGCCGAAGACTGTACCTGTGTCCAGATTGGACTCTCCTTGGCGTGGAAGGCAAGCTGGGCGACCGACTATGAAGATTCCTTCTTATGTAACCGACTCTATGTAAACCCTAGATCCCCTTGGTGTCTATATAAACCGGAGGGGTTAGTCCGGAAAGGATATACTCATTACCATAGTCATACATGCTAGGCTTCTAGGGTCTAGCCATTACGATCTCGTGGTAGATCAACTCTTGTAACACTCATATTCATCAAGATCAATCAAGCAGGACGTAGGGTATTACCTCCATAGAGAGGGCCCGAACCTGGGTAAACATCATGTCCCCCGTCTGCTGTTACCATCGATCCTAGACGCATAGTTCGAGACCCCCTACCCGAGATCCGCCGGTTTTGACACCGACAGTGTGCACGGGCACACTCCCGCTCGACGTGTATGCACGGAGCGATTCGACATTGGCAGGCGGTTTCTCAGTTGCCCCTTAGAGGTTAGTGCTAATTACACTACTAGGAAAAGGCCTACTAATGGCGCACCAGTTTTGCCTACTAATGGCGCATCACTGGTGCGCCATTAGTAGCACGCCACTAGTAATTTTTACTAATGGTGCACCACTGGTGTGCCATTAGTATCTGGTATACTAATGGCGCACTGGACACCATCCAGTGCGCCATTAGTATATAACACCATGCGCCATTAGTGTGCCTCCCAGGGGCCATATTTAACCATGTGCTTTGGCACACTAATGGCGCACTGCGGATAGATGTGCCATTAGTATACTCTGCATACTAATGGTGCACTCTGTCTTGATGCGCCATTAGTATCCTTTGGCATACTAATGGCGCACTCTGTCTTGATGCGCCATTAGTATCCTTTGGCATACTAATGGTGCACCTTGTGGTGATGCGCCATTAGTATGAATATTTGTTTTTTTACTTTTCAGATTTTTGCACAGGTTACAAAATATATTATTTGACAGAATATAGACAGTAGCACACATCAACAGCAGATTCATCGAATACAATAGAAGATTAGTCTCCGAATACAATTCATCATATTAGTCTCCGAATTCAAAAGACCGAACAAAGATAAAACATTACAAGTCTCGAGACCGCGAGTATCGAGTTTGTCTTCACATTACAAGTCGATATCAGTCATCTAAACTACCATCACATAGAAGAGAGCTGCGGTCATCACGATGAGCATCATCGCGATCAAACTGGTCTTCATCCGGTTCCTCCAACGCTCCCTCCTCTCTCCCGCTAGATAGCGGGCGTATCTAGATTCGGCCTCCGCCCTAGTGGTGTACCCTTTGTAACTGTTACCACTGAAACGGTGAACCTGTCTCTGACACTCCTCCCAGTCGTCGTAGACTCCGGGAACCTTACCCTTGTACACGACATACGACGGCATCTCTATGCACAAGCCAAACAACAGACAATACATACATAAGCAATATATAAGTATGCAACAAAAGGATCGGAAGAGAAAAGCAAGACATTAATAGCACGATTCATGGTCCTACTAATAAATAGCATCGATTACATCTAAGTTGAACGACTGTCCAAACCAAAGAGACATACAATTCATTAAAGTTTAATTACAACATGAGCCAATCAATGTTTTAGAACTACACATCACTACTTTCAACTTGACTCATGGACAGGAGCGTGGATGAAGCCGCTGTCTGTCGTGATGGTCATGAAATCGCGGGCGTTGTCAGCCTTCATTTGTAGCATTCCTTCTATCTCAATGTTGGACGGTTGATATCTGAGGAAGAACTGCCCCGAGGTATGAAGGACATCTTGATGGATGATGTTCGCAAACTCCGACTGGATGCGAAAGAATTCTTGTCTGATGTCCGCGTCCTGGATTGCCGACAAGCTCGCGACCCAATCTTTGAGATTATTTGGTAGCAGAAGGTGATGATGGTCCCTTACGATCGCCCGCATGTGATGGAGGGCGTAGTAGGCATCCTTCTGACCGCCAGGCGGCTGCTTGACGCAGCAGAACGTCGCATTGTGGGCGAACACGTGCTTGTCGTACTTATGAACTACCCTAATGAAGGTGCCTCCAGATTTGGCGTAGCCAGGGAGAACATCATCAAGAACTTTCTTGATATTTGTGTAGTCTATCTTGGAGTTATGGTTCAGGTCGAAATACGTGGCCATGGAATATTTCAGGCTTAAGAGGATGAGTGTGCAATGTGTGTCACTGCACAGAACACGGAATGTTAGAAAAAAAAAGAACGATCGAAATCTAAGAAATCATATGTTACGGGGTGGTTAAGGGATGACTTACTCGGCAAAGTAAGGCACAAGGAAGTTATCCTTATCTGGGTTTGCCAGAATGACGTCTTCGAGGTGTGAATGTTGGGGAATGTAGTAATTTCAAAAAAATTCCTACGCACACGCAAGATCATGGTGATGCATAGCAACGAGAGGGGAGAGTGATATCTACGTATCCTTGTAGATTGATAGCGGAAGCATTAGCACAACGCGGTTGATGTAGTCGTACGTCTTCACGGCCCGACCGATCAAGCACCGAAACTACGACACCTCCGAGTTCTAGCACACGTTCAGCTCGATGACGATCCCTAGACTCCGATCCAGCAAAGTGTCGGGGAAGAGTTCCGTCAGCACGACGGCGTGGTGACGATCTTGATGTTCTACCGTCGCAGAGCTTCGCCTAAGCACCGCTACAATATTATTGAGGATTATGGTGGAAGGGGGCACCGCACACGGCTAAGAATATGATCACGTGGATCAACTTGTGTGTCTAGGGGTGCTCCCTGCCTCCGTATATAAAGGAACAAGGGGGAGGTGCGGCCGGCCAGGAGGAGGGCGCGCCAGGAGGAGTCCTACTCCCACCGGGAGTAGGATCCCCCCCTTTCCTAGTTGGAATAGGATTCGGGAAGGGGGAAGAGGAGAGAGAGAAGGAAGGGGGGGCGCCGCCCCCCTCTCCTTGTCCTATTCGGACTAGGGGGGAGGGGCGCGCGGTCCAGCCCTGGCCACCTCTCCTCTCTTCCACTAAAGCCCACTAAGGCCCATATACCTCCCGGGGGGTTCCGGTAACCTCCTGGTACTCCGGTAACATCCCGATTTCACCTGGAACACTTCCGATATCCAAATATAGGCTTCCAATATATAAATCTTTATGTCTCGACCATTTTGAGACTCCTCGTCATGTCCGTGATCACATCCGGGACTCCGAACAAACTTCGGTACATCAAAATGCATAAACTCATAATATAACTATCATCGAAACCTTAAGCGTGCGGACCCTACGGGTTCGAGAACAATGTAGACATGACCGAGACACATCTCCGGTCAATAACCAATAGCGGAACCTGGATGCTCATATTAGATCCTACATATTCTACGAAGATCTTTATCGGTCAGACCGCATAACGACATACGTTGTTCCCTTTGTCATCGGTATGTTACTTGCCCGAGATTCGATCGTCGGTATCTCAATACCTAGTTCAATCTCGTTACCGGCAAGTCTCTTTACTCGTTTCGTAATACATCATCTCACAACTAACTCATTAGTTGTAATGCTTGCAAGGCTTATGTGATGTGCATTACCGAGAGGGCCCAGAGATACCTCTCCGACAATCGGAGTGACAAATCCTAATCTTGAAATACGCCAACCCAACATTTACCTTTGGAGACACCTGTAGAGCTCCTTTATAATCACCCAGTTACATTGTGACATTTGGTAGCACACAAAGTGTTCCTCCGGTAAACGGGAGTTGCACAATCTCATAGTCATAGGAACATGTATAAGTCATGAAGAAAGCAATAGCAACATACTAAACGATCGGGTGCTAAGCTAATGGAATGGGTCATGTCAATCACATCATTATCCTAATGATGTGATCCCATTAATCAAATGACAACACATGTCTATGGTTAGGAAACATAACCATCTTCGATTAACGAGCTAGTCAAGTAGAGGCATACTAGTGACATTTGGTTTGTCTATGTATTCACACAAGTATTATGTTTCCGGATAATACAATTCTAGAATGAATAATAAACATTTATCATGATATAAGGAAATAAAATAATAACATTATTATTGCCTCTAGGGCATATTTCCTTCAGTCTCCCACTTGCACTAGAGTCAATAATCTAGATTACACAGTAATGATTCTAACACCCATGGAGCTTTGGTGCTGATCATGTTTTGCTTGTGGAAGAGGCTTAGTCAACGGGTCTGCTATATTCAGATCCGTATGTATCTTGCAAATCTCTATGTCTCCCACCTGGACTAGATCCCGGATGGAATTGAAGCGTCTTTTGATGTGCTTGGTTCTCTTGTGAAATCTGGATTCCTTTGCCAAGGCAATTGCACCAGTATTTTCACAAAAGATTTTCATTGGACCCGATGCACTAGGTATGACACCTAGATCGGATATGAACTCCTTCATCCAGACTCCTTCGTTTGCTACTTCCGAAGCAGCTATGTACTCCGCTTCACATGTAGATCCTGCCACAACGCTTTGTTTAGAACTGCACCAACTGACAGCTCCACCGTTTAATGTAAACACGTATCCGGTTTGCGATTTAGAATCATCCAGATCAGTGTCAAAGCTTGCATCAACGTAACCATTTACGATGAGCTCTTTGTCACCTCCATATATGAGAAACATATCCTTAGTCCTTTTCAGGTATTTCAGGATGTTCTTGACCACTGTCCAGTGATCCACTCCTGGATTACTTTGGTACCTCCCTGCTAGACTTATAGCAAGGCACACATCAGGTCTGGTACACAGCATTGCATACATGATAGAGCCTATGGCTGAAGCATAGGGAACATCTTTCATTTTCTCTCTATCTTCTGCATTGGTCGGGGATTGAGTCTTACTCAATTTCACACCTTGTAACACAGGCAAGAATCCTTTCTTTGCTTGATCCATTTTGAACTTCTTCAAAACTTTGTCAAGGTATGTGCTTTGTGAAAGTCCAATTAAGCGTCTTGATCTATCTCTATAGATCTTAATGCCCAATATGTAAGCAGCTTCACCGAGGTCTTTCATTGGAAAACTCTTATTCAAGTATCCTTTTATGCTATCCAGAAATTCTATATCATTCCCAATTAGCAATATGTCATCTACATATAATATCATAAATGCTACAGAGCTCCCACTCACTTTCTTGTAAATACAAGCTTCTCCAAAAGTCTGTACAAAACCAAATGCTTTGATCACACTATTAAAGCGTTTACTTCAACTCCGAGAGGCCTGCACCAATCCATAAATGGATCGCTGGAGCTTGCACACTTTGTTAGCTCCCTTTGGATCGACAAAACCTTCTGGCTGCATCATATACAACTCTTCTTGCAAAAATCCATTCAGGAATGCAGTTTTCACATCCATTTGCCAAATTTCATAATCATAAAATGCGGCAATTGCTAACATGATTCGGACAGACTTAAGCATCGCTACGGGTGAGAAGGTCTCATCGTAGTCAATCCCTTGAACTTGCCGAAAACCTTTTGCGACAAGTTGAGCTTTGTAGACAGTAATATTACCGTCAGCGTCAGTCTTCTTCTTGAAGATCCATTTATTCTCAATTGCTTGCCGATCATTGGGAAAGTCAACCAAAGTCCATACTTTGTTCTCATACATGGATCCCATCTCAGATTTCATGGCTTCAAGCCATTTTGCGGAATCTGGGCTCACCATCGCTTCTTCATAGTTTGTAGGTTCATCATGATCTACTAGCATGACTTCCAGAACAGGATTACCGTACCACTCTGGCATGGATCTTACTCTGGTTGTTCTACGAGGTTCAGTAGTATCTTGTTCTGAAGTTTCATGATCATTATCATTAGCTTCCTCACTAATTGGTGTAGGTGTCACGGAAACAGGTTTCTATGATGTACTACTTTCCAATAAGGGAGCAGGTACTGTTACCTTGTCAAGTTCTACTTTCCTCCCACTCACTTCTTTCGAGAGAAACTCCTCCAGAAAGTTTCCGAATTTAGCAACAAAAGTCTTGCCTTCGGATCTGTGATAGAAGGTGTATCCAATAGTTTCCTTTGGATATCCTATGAAGACACATTTCTCCGATTTGGGTTCGAGCTTATCAGGTTGAAGCTTTTTCACATAAGCATCGCAGCCCCAAACTTTCAGAAATGACAACTTTGGTTTCTTGCCAAACCACAGTTCATAAGGCGTCGTCTCAACGGATTTTGATGGTGCCCTATTTAACGTGAATGCGGCCGTCTCTAGAGCATATCCCCAAAATGATAGCGGTAAATCAGTAAGAGACATCATAGATTGCACCATATCTAGTAAAGTACGATTACGACGTTCAGACACACCATTACGCTGTGGTGTTCCGGGTGGCGTGAGTTGCGAAACTATTTCACATTGTTTCAAATGTACACCAAACTCGTAACTCAAATATTCTCCTCCACGATCAGATCGTAGGAATTTTATTTTCTTGTTACGATGATTTTCAACTTCACTCTGAAATTCTTTGAACTTTTCAAACGTTTCAGACTTATGTTTCATTAAGTAGATATACCCATATCTGCTTAAGTCATCTGTGAAGGTGAGAAAATAACGATATCCGCCACGAGCCTCAACATTCATCGGACCACATACATCTGCATGTATGATTTCCAACAAATCTGTTGCTCTCTCCATAGTACCGGAGAACGGTGTTTTTGTCATCTTACCCATAAGGCACGGTTCACAAGTACCAAGTGATTCATAATCAAGTGGTTCCAAAAGCCCATCAGTATGGAGTTTCTTCATGCGCTTTATACCGATATGACCCAAACAGCAGTGCCACAAATAAGTTGCACTATCATTATCAACTCTGCATCTTTTGGCTTCAACACTATGAATATGTGTGTCACTACAATTGAGATTTAATAAGAATAGACCACTCTTCAAGGGTGCATGACCATAAAAGATATTACTCATGTAAATAGAACAATCATTATTCTCTGATTTAAATGAATAACCGTCTCGCATCAAACAAGATCCAGATATAATGTTCATGCTTAACGCTGGCACCAAATAACAATTATTTAGGTCTAATACTAATCCCGAAGGTAGATGTAGAGGTAGCGTGCCGACTGCGATCACATCGACTTTGGAACCATTTCCCACGCGCATTGTCACCTCGTCCTTAGCCAATCTTCGCTTAATCCGTAGTCCCTGTTTCGAGTTGCAAATATTAGCAACAGAACCAGTATCAAATACCCAGGTGCTACTGCGAGCATTAGTAAGGTACACATCAATAACATGTATATCACATATACCTTTGTTCACCTTGCCATCCTTCTTATCCGCCAAATACTTGGGGCAATTCCGCTTCCAGTGACCAGTCTGCTTGCAGTAGAAGCACTCAGATTCAGGCTTAGGTCCAGGTTTGGGTTTCTTCTCTTGAGTAGCAACTTGCTTGCTGTTCCTTTTGAAGTTCCCCTTCTTCTTTCCTTTGCCCTTTTTCTTGAAACTAGTGGTCTGGTTGACCATCAACACTTGATGCTCCTTTTTGATTTCTACCTCCGCAGCTTTCAGCATTGCGAAGAGCTCGGGAATAGTCTTATTCATCCCTTGCATATTATAGTTCATCACGAAGCTCTTGTAGCTTGGTGGTAGTGATTGGAGAATTCTGTCAATGACGCAATCATCTGGAAGATTAACTCCCAATTGAATCAAGTGATTATTATACCCAGACATTTTGCGTATATGCTCACTGACAGAACTGTTCTCCTCCATCTTACAGCTGTAGAACTTATTGGAGACTTCATATCTCTCAATCCGGGCATTTGCTTGAAATATTAACTTCAACTCCTGGAACATCTCATATGCTCCATGACGTTCAAAATGTCGTTGAAGTCCCGATTCTAAGCCGTAAAGCATGGCACACTGAACTATCGAGTAGTCATCAGCTTTGCTCTGCCAGACGTTCATAACATCTGGTGTTGCTCCAGCAGCAGGCCTGGCACCCAGCTGTGCTTCCAGGACATAATTCTTCTGTGCAACAATGAGGATAATCCTGAAGTTATGGACCCAGTCTGTGTAATTGCTACCATCATCTTTCAACTTTTCTTTCTCAAGGAACGCATTAAAATTCAACGGAACAACAGCACGGGCCATCTATCTACAATCATACATAAACAAGCAAGATACTATCAGGTACTAAGTTCATGATAAATTTAGGTTCAATTAATCATATTACTTAAGAACTCCCACTTAGATAGACATCCCTCTAATCTTCTAAGTGATTACCTGATCCAAATCAACTAAACATGTCCGATCATCACGTGAGATGGAGTAGTTTCATTGGTGAACATCGCTATGTTGATCATATCTACTATATGATTCACGCTCGACCTTTCGGTCTCCATGTTCCGAGGCCATATCTGTATATGCTTGGCTCATCAAGTATAACCTGAGTATTCCGCGTGTGCAACTATTTTGCACCCATTGTATTTGAACGTAGAGCCTATCACACCCGATCATCACGTGGTGTCTCAGCACGAAGAACTTTCGCAACGGTGCATACTCAGGGAGAACACTTCTTGATAATTAGTGAGAGATCATCTTATAATGCTACCGTCAATCAAAGCAAGATAATATGCATAAAAGATAAACATCACATGCAATCAATATAAGTGATATGATATGGCCATCATCATCTTGTGCTTGTGATCTCCATCTTCGAAGCACCGTCGTGATCACCATCGTCACCGGCGCGACACCTTGATCTCCATCGTAGCATCGTTGTTGTCTCGCCAATCTTATGCTTCCACGACTATCGCTAGCGCTTAGTGATAAAGTAAAGCATTACAGCGCGATTGCATTGCATACAATAAAGCGACAACCATATGGCTCCTGCCAGTTGCCGATAACTCGGTTACAAAACATGATCATCTCATACAATAAAATTTAGCATCATGTCTTGACCATATCACATCACAACATGCCCTGCAAAAACAAGTTAGACGTCCTCTACTTTGTTGTTGCAAGTTTTACGTGGCTGCTACGGGCTTAAGCAAGAACCAATCTTACCTACGCATCAAAACCACAATGATAGTTTGTCAAGTTGGTGTTGTTTTAACCTTCGCAAGGACCGGGCGTAGCCACACTCGGTTCAACTAAAGTTGGAGAAACTGTCACCCGCTAGCCACCTATCTGCAAAGCACGTTGGGAGAACTGGTCTCGTGTAAGCGTACGCGTAATGTCGGTCTGGGCCGCTTCATCCAACAATACCGCCGAACCAAAGTATGACATGCTGGTAAGCAGTATGACTTATATCGCCCACAACTCACTTGTGTTCTACTCGTGCATATAACATCAACACATAAAACCTAGGCTCGGATGCCACTGTTGGGGAACGTAGTAATTTCAAAAAAATTCCTACGCACACGCAAGATCATGGTGATGCATAGCAACGAGAGGGGAGAGTGATATCTACGTACCCTTGTAGATCGACAGCGGAAGCGTTAGCACAACGCGGTTGATGTAGTCGTACGTCTTCACGGCCTGACCGATCAAGCACCGAAACTACGGCACCTCCGAGTTCTAGCACACGTTCAGCTCGATGACGATCCCCGGACTCCGATCCAGCAAAGTGTCGGGGAAGAGTTCAGTCAGCACTACGGCGTGGTGACGATCTTGATGTTCTACCGTCGCAGAGCTTCGCCTAAGCACCGCTACAATATTATCGAGGATTATGGTGGAAGGGGGCACCGCACACAGCTAAGAATATGATCACGTGGATCAACTTATGTGTCTAGGGGTGCCCCCTGCCTCTGTATATAAAGGAACAAGGGGGAGGTGCGGCCAGCCAGGAGGAGGGTGCACCAGGAGGAGTCCTACTCCCACCGGGAGTAGGATTCCCCCCTTTCCTAGTTGGAATAGGATTCGGGAAGGGGGAAGAGGAGAGAGAGAAGGAAGGGGGGGGGCGCCCCCTCTCCTTGTCCTATTCGGACTAGGGGGGAGGGGCGCGCGGCCCAGCCCTGGCCACCTCTCCTCTCTTCCACTAAAGCCCACTAAGGCCCATATACCTCCCGGGGGGTTCCGGTAACCTCCCGGTACTCCGGTAACATCCCGATTTCACCCGGAACACTTCCGATATCCAAATATAGGCTTCCAATATATCAATCTTTATGTCTCAACCATTTCGAGACTCCTCGTCATGTCCGTGATCACATCCGGGACTCCGAACAAACTTAGGTACATCAAAATGCATAAACTCATAATATAACTGTCATCGAAACCTTAAGCGTGCGGACCGTACGGGTTCGAGAACAATGTAGACATGACCGAGACACATCTCCGGTCAATAACCAATAGCGGAACCTGGATGCTCATATTGGCTCCTACATATTCTACGAAGATCTTTATCGGTCAGACCGCATAACAACATACGTTGTTCCCTTTGTCATCGGTATGTTACTTGCCCGAGATTCGATCATCGGTATCTCAATACCTAGTTCAATATCGTTACCGGCAAGTCTCTTTACTCGTTTCGTAATACATCATCTCACAACTAACTCATTAGTTGTAATGCTTGCAAGGCTTATGTGATGTGCATTACCGAGAGGGCCCAGAGATACCTCTCCAACAATCGGAGTGACAAATCCTAATCTCGAAATACGCCAACCCAACATTTACCTTTGGCGACACCTGTAGAGATCCTTTATAATCACCCAGTTACGTTGTGACGTTTGGTAGCACACAAAGTGTTCCTCTGGTAAACGGGAGTTGCATAATCTCATAGTCATAGGAACATGTATAAGTCATGAAGAAAGCAATAGCAACATACTAAACGATCGTGTGCTAAGCTAATGGAATGGGTCATGTCAATCACATCATTCTCCTAATGATGTGATCCCATTAATCAAATGACAACACATGTGTATGGTTAGGAAACATAACCATCTTCGATTAACGAGCTAGTCAAGTAGAGGCATACTAGTGACGTTTGGTTTGTCTATGTATTCACACAAGTATTATGTTTCCGGATAATACAATTCTAGCATGAATAATAAACATTTATCATGATATAAGGAAATAAAATAATAACATTATTATTGCCTCTAGGGCATATTTCCTTCAGTGAACTTGCGACTTGGCGGTCCCCAGCGCTGCTCAAGAGCTTGGCACGCATGTAGAAGGGGTCGACGATCACGATGTCCGGGGTCTTGTCTCTAATGATCCGCATCTCCATACTGAGCGAAAACAACCGAACGAAGGTGTAGTGCAGCGGATGAAGGTTGAACATAGCAAAGATGTCATCAAACCGCAGGACGATCGAACCCCCGATGGCGCCATCCACAAAGCCCTTGCCCTCTGGCACCTTGGCCACGAAAACCAGGTATGCCACATCATTCTCTCTGAGACGCCGCTTCTCCAAAGAAAGAACACTGTCGTGTAGACTCCACATAGCACCGGTTGTAGCACTGAGCATATTTGTTGGTAGCATCGCCCTACCCGCCACATGCACCCTCCTCGAGATATCCTTAGGTGAAGGTGGCCCGTCCTGAGCACGGATCGTACTCGGTGCCGGCTGGCTCGCATCGGCGGCCTTTTTAGTCGGCCGTTTCCGGCCCTTCTTCTTGATCTGCTGTAATGGGACCGAGTTCTGCTCACAGACCGCCTTCTTGAGTGTGTTGGGGTTGATAATATTTGGCACCTCCGCTATCTGAGGCTCGGTGAAGGCGGCAGCTGGAGGCATCTCCTGAGAACTGAACGCCAGACGACGCCTGTTGCAATTGGGTTTCTCCGCCGTACCAGCTAGATCGCGGTCGTCTTGTTTGGGTTCTTGAGAAGGAGGCCCGCAGAACTCGTCACCGTACCCATGTTCGACAAAGTACTTATCGATGTTGGTAAATGTACCATCGTCGTTGTCGTCTTCGTCCGGATCCTGTGCCATATGCATGTCCGGATCCTGTGCCATAGGGATGTCTGGCATGTCCGGTAGCGTTGCGGCGTTCTTGCCATGGCTTGGCACCGGCACGACTGGAGGTCTTGTCTGTGGGGTGGTGTCCCCTGCCCCCAAATGAATCTGGCTCTTCGGCCAAAGCAGGGGCCAGCTTACACAGGCGCTGAGGGTCATCTCATCTTCTTCGTCGGCCCCAGCGGGTCGAATCGGAGGTAACAGCTCGTCGCAGCCTGGCAGCACCCGAACCACTTCAACCCTATACACTGTGGGTGGCATTGGATTATCGTGGAACACGGGGTTGCCCGGTTGAACGATTCTGCCCTTGGCGACATTGACAAACTCGCCGCCCACGAAGTGCAGGAGAGTGCAAGGAACATTGGCGGCGCCCTGCGAAAACATGTAGGGCGTCAGGGATGCCCAGTCAAAGGAAAGGAGATGAAGCCCTCGGCCGAGAGGCTTAGTTACCGTGATGCCGTCGAGCTCGGCTAATGTCGAGGCACCGCCAATGGCGGGCGTGCAACTGACGAAGGGGCCGCTTGCTGGCAAGGTGCCGGCCGGCGTACACCCGGGTGCATTAAGCTCCACTGCCGGCGTCGGAGACACCAATACCGCCGCTGCCGGAGACACCAATGGCGCCGCTGCCGTACACACCAATACCGCAGCCGCCGGAGACACCATTGGCGCCGCCTGCGCGTTGTGTGAGTTGCTGGCCGTGAAGCTGGGAATCGGGGGCGGCCCCTGTTGGCCACCTGCAATCCACGTTGTTATCCCATGAATCAAGGTAGGCATAATGCCGGTAAGCGTCAATCCCAGTTGTTGTTGCACTTGCTCTTGGACCATCTCCAGAATCCGCGCCACTTGCGCCTTGAGTGCTTCAACCTCGCGCGGTTGGCTTTCCGAGCTGGTCTTTTTCTCCTTTCGCCCACCAGCGCCATAGTATGACGACCATTTTGTGGACAAGCCTTTGCCGGCGACACGACCAACTGACGTCGGCTTATTGAGCTTATCCCTGTTTTTCATTACGTTCAATGCCCTATTCAAAGGGGTGTCGAAAGGGGAGCTCTGAGACGACTCCGCACTACTGCTTTCTTTGTCCTGCGGAAGGAACGTGAACCATTTAGAAATATTGGGGATTAATTAGAATGCAACCATATGGAGCTAATTACGTGGGGGTGTATTCCTTACCAGAACAAGCTCAAGCTCCTTGGTCTTCGGATCCGTGGTAAGCTCCTTTGTTACCGGGTCCTCCTTGTACCGGGCACTGAGAAAGTTCCTGGTCTGCTTGTCACTGTATTTCTCGAAGCGGGGCGGTAGGCCTTGCTCGGCACGCTCCGTGTCCTCCTTGTCCCATACAGGCTCCGCCACTCTGTAACCGCCGGGACCGAGTTGGTGGACCCCTATGTTCAACTGCCGCATTTCTTTCCCCCATTGACTTGATTCGGAGGTTGCGGGGCTCTTGCACTTGATCTTGAACTCCTTGTAGTCATCTTCGCTCATCAAAGGATATTTCGCCTTGATCTTCTCATAACTATCACCTTTGTCAATCATTGCCTTCACCGTGGTTTTCCAAGTAGACAGGGCCGTGCTCATCATCATGAGGGCGGCACCGTTCACTTTATTACCCGAGAGGCATGTGTTTGCGAACTCAGCGGGGAACTTGTATCGTTCGTGCAGCTTCGTGAAGAGGAGGCTGCGCAAATTCCCTCGGTCCTTATGCCTTAGGTTCTCGGTGTTGATCGAGGTGGTGCTCCGGAGAATGCACCCGAGCTGAATCGAGTACCCCTTGACTACGTGTTTGGGCGCCATCGGATGCCCGTCGGAGTTCACTTCAGTAAATTCCTCCCTGACGGTGCCGAGCATGTTCGGGCGCCGGTCCTTCCGTTGCCTCTTCGGTTGGCTGCCATCTGTGCGTGCGCCGCCATCATCAGTGGTAGCATCCGCGGCGCCATCATCAGTGGTGTCATCTCCGACGCCACTAGGGGTTGTGTAGTCAGTATCGGTGTCTTCCGCGGCGTCCTCATAGCGGTGAGGTTCTTCCTCCAACTCCTGGGACAGCTCCCAGAATTGCTTGCCGCCCGAACCGCCGGCCTCATCGTTGTGGGCCATGTTTCGCTCTAAATAGGAAAAAAGTTTGGTCAAAAAGTTGGTTATTGTGAAGGAACAAGATCATGGTCTCATCATTTAGGGTTTGTCGACACCGAGGCATCCTAAAAGCTAAGCTTTTATCATTTAGGGTTTGTCGACGCTGAGGCACCCTAAAAGCCTAAGCGTACATCATTTAGGTTCTCATCGACACCGAGGCACCCTAAAAGCCAATGTTTCATCATTTAGGGTTTGTCGACGCCAAGGCACCCTAAATGCTAAGTTTTCATCATTTAGGGTTTATCGATGCCGAGGCACCCTAGGTTGGGCCTAATCACTTGGCACTAATCAGTTGGCTCTATTGCCACCTATGTTGGGTTTATCATCTAGGGTTTATCGATGCTGAGGAGAATTTCTAAGTTGGGCCTAATCACTTGGCTCTATTGCCACCTATGGTTTAATGCAACAAGAATAAAGGGGCAGTTGATCCTACTTAATTAAGTACTAAGATACCCCGACCCATGCATTAGTAGCAAGTACCTCATATGTCCGATTTTTAGTAAAGTCATGCTAAAATTCACGGAAAATTTCAGCATGACCTTTGTTGAAAATAGGACATATGGAGTACCCGAATTTGCCGGAACGGAAGTTAATTGACATTCCAGCAACCTCAAGGGCCTCTCGGGGTACCTGCAAAATCATCACGACACGAAGGGCCTCTCAAGGGCCGCAAGCAGCAGCGGCGTCTCCCAGGACCCCATTTTTTGCTAAATTTCTTTGAGCAACAATGAGAGCAGAAAATTCAGCACCACAATGTGGCTCTACTTTCATATGGATGAAAAGGCCACAGACCATATGGTCCTCTGCTTGCATATGAAGAAAAATCAGCTCAACTTATGTGAGCTTCCATTCCAGATCTAATAGGTCACCCAACAAAAATTATAAGTCCTCACACCATATATACTTCATCACATTATAAGTCCTCACACCATCAACTATGAAAAAAATCTGAGAGTATAAGTCTGGTTACATTCACCCAAGTTCAAACGTAAAATTCTGTCCAACATAGTACAACACACTTTGATAATTTCATAGGATTTAATATACCGAACGAAACCTGACAAGTGATATGTGGTTTAAGTATCTACAGAACTAACTAGCAGCAGGTGTGCAATGACAAAATTCTGGAGTTATGCTATGCAATCTACAATGTAGTCTAAGGGGAACTAACTAGCAGCAGCTCATCTAGAACACATGTGAGTACTTCAATGGAAATAGCAACATCAGGAAGAAAAGAAGGAACATTGTCCCACAGTAGCAACAACAGGTGTTCAATTAGTCAAGCAGCAGGAACACACAAGCAAAGCATGTGTTCATTTAGTGAAGCAGTTGGTGTGACTGTACAAATTACTCTACTGATACATGATACATGTGTCATGTGCATTGATCACTATAGCCTTGTTCTCTGACCAAACATCTTCATCTCACTACATGGACAGCGCAGTGTACTGTTATGTCCACTCACAGACCAAAAAATTGCAACCAATAACGAACAAATGCCTAACAGTTCCATGGAGCTACTGGATTAAGTGAGAGCTATATGCGGTTTTTTTAAAACAAGTGAGAACTCCTACATGCTTGCCAGGCCATGAAAAAAATGAGTGATGTTTCCATAATTATTTCTTAGAGTGAATATAGTATGTTCTCCAAAAGTCAACAAACAATATGCAGATCGTTCTTAGTGTCTCTTGCTTTTCTGATAGCCAAATAGCCACTAATAATATGCAATTGGGATCATCATCGCTTCAAATCATTTGTATGGAAACAAAGGAATGTATAAACTGAATTTGCAGAATAATAAAGACAGATATGAGTTGCTAGCTGTTATGAGGCACCAGATATGTCTTTGCTTGCTGCAGTTGTGGTTCTGTGTCATTGATGTCCTAGGAGTTTTCTCAAATTTTACTAGCTCAAGTGTGATGCTATTTCCTGTTTACCTATGTGTGCCACAGTTACTTTGTTACATAATTACCCTTTCATAAACTAAGCAATTAACATGAGCGCATAGTTACATACTAGTATGTTTCACACAAAAGCAAACAAATCTCCTGGAATGTGTCATGAAATTGAGTTTTAACCAACTGCCATATATAATTTTGCTATTAAGCACAGATCATTCTTGTTCAGGTTTCTTTTCCAGAAGAAGTATAAATTTGCTCCTAAACAAACAAGGCCGGCCCTGTGGTGACTTGGATAACAGCTAGCTACACTGACAGAGAGGAAGACGAAATCAAAGGGGGGGAGGGGAACCGGTGCAGCTCACCGAGAGGAAGATGATGGCGAGGTCGTGCGGGGCCGGGGTTGAAGAGGTGACGCGGATCGACGGTGAGGCCACGGTGGCCGGAGGTTGAAGAAGACCTCGATCCGCACGATGCAGAGTCGTCGAGCTCGAACGGCTGACCGTAGATGACGTAGAATAACACTGCAGAGCTCCTGGACTCCTTGGTGGGGTGCGGAGACAATGCGGTGACGGGGACGACCTAGTCGGGTGAAGCAGCGCGAGGGGAGGGGAAGTGGGGAGGTGCTAGGGTGTGGAGC
>NC_041388.1:118652843-118653411 GCF_002162155.2 Triticum dicoccoides | reverse complement strand
GGGGGAGCCGAAGCGGGTGTGGAGCGGGCATGGGGGTCGTCGGAGCGGGCCGGGGGTCGTCAGAGCGGGTGTGGCGGGGGAGGGAAGGGGGATCTGGCGAGGGAGAGGGAAGGGGGGATCGGGCGAAGGGGTATCCAGCTAGAGGGGGGAATGTTAGTAATGGCGCACCCTCCGCTGGTGCACCATTTGTAGTTTTTTTTTCTGATAGCAATGGCGCACCCTCCTCTGGTGCGTCATTAGTAACTTTTTTTCTGATAGCAATGGCGCACCCTCCTCTGGTGCGCCATTAGTAACTTCTTTTTTTCATTATTTCTTGTTGCATCTAATAATTTGTTTTTTTATCAAATTTGTTATTTTCATGAGGACTAGAACAGAAGATATCATCAAATATCATCAATTTTTTTAAATATCATCAAATTTGTTTTTTTATTTTTAATTGAAAATATCATCAAATTTGTTATTTGAAAATATCATCAAATTTGTTATTTGAAAATATCATCAAATTTGTTATTTAAAAATATCATCAAAAAGTGGGGGAGGGTGCGAGGTGTCGGCGGCGGCGCTGGAG
>NC_041388.1:118648292-118652827 GCF_002162155.2 Triticum dicoccoides | reverse complement strand
AAAAATATCATCAAAAAGTGGGGGAGGGTGCGAGGTGTCGGCAGCGGCGGTGGAGCGGGCCGGGGGAGGGTGCGGAGGGTCGGCGACAGCGGTGGAGCAGGCCGGGGGAGTGGTGGGTCGTCGGCGACGGTGGAGCGGGGGAGGGTGCGGGGGGCCGAGTGCTCATCGGCGGTGGTGGAGGGGGATCAAGATCGAGTGTCCTCATGAATTCAAAAAGTTCCCATGAAATTTAAAAATATTCATGATATCAAAAAGTGCCCATGAAATACAATCGAGAAATGAAGACTACGATTTAAATACAATCGTTCTTAGCTAGCTATCTGTTCACAATCTTCTTGCCCTTCTTTTTTGCAAATGGAGTTCTTCTATGGAACGGACATCCTTTAGGTAGGGTGGTCCTGCTTCTTCTTGTGGTGTGTGATGCTACTTCATCGTCGTCGTCATGTTCGATCTTCGGGTCGCCGTACTTGTCGAAGTCTTGCTCATTGGCTACTCCATCCATTCCGATGATCTTCCTTTTGCCTCTCCTCACGACAACATGACTGGGCTTTGACGGGTCGGTAATGAAGAAGCATTGGTCCACTTGGGAAGCCAGTACCCATGGCTCATTTTTCGCGGTGACATTTGCTCCCGCGGTCTTGGATTTGGCTTCGGGTATAACCATGGTGGTGAAATACCGGTCTTCTTTTAGGACGCTCTTGGCCCATCTGACACGGAACATCGGGACCTTCTCTCCAGCGTAGCTCAGCTCCCAAATGTCCTCGATCCTTCCGTAGTATCTGTCCTTGTCGTTACCGGTGTAGGATTCCATCGTTACCCCGGAGTTCTGATAACCATCGCTCTTCATGTCCTTGTCCTTGGTGTAGAATGTGTAGCCGTTGATATCATACGCCTCATAGGTCATCAGGTTGTGCTCGGCGCCCTGTGACAAGGCGAATATGAGTTGTTCTTCCGTGGAAGAATCCTCATGTAAAGGGTACGACAGAAGCTTCTGCTTGAGCCAACACGTGAAACATGAGTTGTGCTCTTTGATTATATCTCCGTCCGTCCTCTGTTGGCCTCGGTCATTGTACGTCTTCTCAATAAAGGTTTTGTGCTCTACCACCCAAGGATCGACCACGTCTATGTGTTGTAGCGCAACTAGGTTTGCTCTTTCAAAGTCGGCGAGTCGACCCTCGAAGTCGACATGCATTTCGCGGTGACCCTCACGGTGACCCCATCCAGCGAGCCTGCCGAGGTGCCTGTTGACAGGCAGACCAACGGGGTTCTTGATGCCTAGATAATTCGTGCAGTAGGAGATGCACTCTTCGATCAGAAAGCCCCTGGCAGCTGAGCTACGCTGGAGAGAAGGTATCCTTTGATCATTGACCCTCGAAGTAAAACTTCCCTCTGGACGTGACATGTTGCGAACGTATCCTTTGATGACACCATTCATCCTTTCGAACGGCATCATGCTGTGCAGGAACGTCGGCCCGAGTTGGATGATATCCTCCACGATATGGACCAGCAGATGCACCATAACATCGAAGAATGCGGGCGGGAAGTACATCTCAAGCTCGCAGAGTATCACCACGATCTCTTCCTGTAGCCTTCTGAGTTGCCTCACGCCAATCGACTTCCGAGAGATGACGTCGAAAAAGTTGCATAGGCCAAATAGCGTTTCACAGACATGTGCGTCCATGATCCCACAGATTGCAATTGGAAGTATCTGCATCATCAGCACGTGACAGTCGTGAGACTTCATTCCGCTGAACTTCTGCTTCGCTGGGTCTAGGTATCTACTTATCTTCCCCGCGTAACCGTAAGGAAGTTTTACTCCTACGAGGCAGGTGAAAAACTGCTTGATCTCCTCCTGACTTAGAGTGAAGCACGCGGGAGGGTAGTCACTTCCGGTCTTCTTGGCCTTTTTGCCTTTGCGACGAGTTTCTGTGTCTTGCTTCGCCTCATCATCATCATCATCATCATCATCATCATCATCATCATCATCATCATCATCATCATCATCATCATTAGCGTGAAGCTCCTGCCTGATGCCCATTGATTTCAAGTCTGCCCTTGCTTTCGGCCCATATTTGGTCCTCTCTGGCATGTTGAGCAGGGTACCAAGCAGACTCTCGCACACGTTCTTCGTGATATGCATGGCATCAAGGCTGTGAGGCACACGGTGGATCTTCCAGTACGGCAAGTCCCAGAAAACAGACCTCGTTTTCCATACCTTCACCAGCGGCTCTGGCGCCTTTCGCTTCTTTCCCGGCTCTGGCGCCTTTTGCTTCTTTCCCGGCAGTGGGCAATCTTTCCAATTTTTCAACAGCTCGTGTATTTCCTCGCCGCTCCTCGTACGCGGGCGTTTTCGGGGTTCGGTTTCACCATCGAACAGATCCTTGCGTTTCCTCCACGAGTCATCGTCGTGAAGCCACCTTCGATGTCCCATGAACATGGTTTTCGAAGATCCGGGATCTCTATCTAGCTGGCGATACGTTGTGTCATCGATGCACCTTACGCATCCAGAAAATCCGTGGACTACCTTCCCCGCGAGATATCCGTAACCGAGATAGTCGTGCACCGTCGTGAGCAGTGCGGCTCTCATAGGGAAATATTCTTTCTCTGCGGCATCCCACGTATTGGCTGGCGTTTTCCACAGCGTGTCTAGCTCCTCTTTCAGCAGCCCCAGATACAGATTGATGTCATTCCCTGGTTGTTTCGGCCCTTCAATTAGCATACTCATGTGAATGTACTTCCTCTTCATGCACAACCAGGGGGGAAGGTCATACATCCACACAAACACAGGCCACGTGCTATGTGTGCTTCTCTGGTTGCCAAATGGATTGACTCCATCGGTGCTCGCGCCCAGCACGATGTTCCTTGGATCCTTCCCAAATTCTGGGTATTCGAAGTTCAACGCTTGCCACTGGCTCGCATCCTTAGGGTGACTCAGCATCTTGTCTTTTTTATTTATCTCCGGATCATTTCCGTCATCTTCCCGCTTCTTCTCCTCCCTATCCGCGTGCCAACGCAGGAGCTTTGCTACCTTAGGGTCCGTGAAATACCGCTGCAGACGAGGAGTGATCGGAAAGTACCACACCAATTTTCGAGGAGCTTTCTTCCTCTTCTTGTATCGAGTGACGCTGCACACCAGACATATGGTAGACTCCACGTGCTCGTCCCGATAAATGATGCAATTGTTCATGCACACATGGTATTTCACGTGCGGTAAATCCAGAGGACACACGATTTTCTTCGCCTCCTCGAAACTGGCCGGGCACTTGTTCCCCTTGGGAAGACGTTCGTGCCAGAATGACATGTTCTCGTCGAAGCATGCATCGGTCATTTTGTGTTTTACCTTCATCTCCAGAGCCATGAGCGTTACTTTCAGGCGGGTATCCCCGGGCCTGCATCCTTCATACAATGGAGTAACCGTGTCTATCTCCATTTGATCCAGCTTGGCTTTCTCTCGAGCAGCAGCTCTTGCGTTATCCGTCTGCTTGAGAAGCATCTCTTGAATATGAGGGTCCTGCACCCAGCCTCCATCGTCGTCTGCTCCGGCATCTTCATCTTCATGATCATGCCCTTCGTCTTGATCTTCCTCATCATCGTGTACGACATCTTCTACATGATGACTGTGTACAGCATCACCGTCGTGATCATGTCTTGGAGATTCTTCGTCTTCTCGCCCGCCCTCGCCGCAGTGGTACTTGTCTTGTTGCCCTTCCTCATTTCTTGCCCGGCCCCCATGGACGACTTCATAGTCATCTTCATCACCTTGCCACCGATAGCCATCCATGACACCACGCAAGAGTAGGTGGTCCCGCACCTGCCCGGAATCCGGGTCCGCAATAAGGCTCTTCAGCTTGCATCTTCGACACGGACATCTTATCTCCGTCTCGTTCTTTTGAAGCATCTCGGCCTTCGCGGAGCTCAAAAACCTATTCACGATGCCTTCGGTCATCGTGCGGACCGTGGTCGCCTGCGGGGTAGAGCAAAACGATATTTTAGAACCAAGAAAAAATTTGGCATGATCTTCCCTAAAAATAGGACCAAAAAGAATGCATAGTGCCAAAATTCTCGCCGAAACGGAAATGAATCAACATTCCGGCAAAATATTGGCAACTATCGCATTTCAAATACCGGTACCTGCAAACACAAACATATATGCAACACCACAAACATACATAGATCTAGCTAGGCCACAAAAAGTGCATGTGTACGTTGTTGGAGCGACCTAGGGAGAAAAAAAAGTAGATCTACATCATGAAGATAGCTTTCCCCTTACTTACCTATCAAAAAAAGGTAATTTCACCACTTAATTTTGATGAATCTATGGTGGAAATGAGGTGAGGAGGAGGAGGCAGCCGAAAGCTTGGAGAAGGAGGTGGAGGGAATGAAGTGAGGAAAGTGAGTGGGTAGGTGTGGGGCTGTCCAAAATATCTTGTTGGGGTCCCAGGTTACTAATGGCGCACCACCTGCAAATGCGCCATTAGTAACCCTGGTTACTAATGGCGCAACTGCAGGTGGTGCGCCATTAGTAGTTTTGCAGA
>NC_041388.1:118645599-118647742 GCF_002162155.2 Triticum dicoccoides | reverse complement strand
GCGCACTTTTACAGGGTGCTCCATTACTAGTTTAAACTAGTAATGGCGCACTGTGAGGCGGTGCGCCATTAGTAGTTTTGCAAAATAAAAGAATAAAAAAAATTCAGTACTGGCGCACTCCATGTCTGGTGCGCCATTACTAGTTAGAACTAGTAATGGCGCACTTCGGTAGGATGCGCCATTAGTATGTATGTAAAAATGAAAAAAAAAATTATCACTAGTGGCGCACCTTTTTTCTGGTGCGCCATTAGTGTCTTCCACACTAATGGCGCATCACCAACTGGTGCGCCATTAGTATATAGTAGTGGCGCACTACTTCCCTGGTGCGCCATTAGTGTCAATCCTATCTATAGACCTTTTCCTAGTAGTGTTAAGTTCATCATTTTACTGCAGTTAATGCCACCGCTCATCCAGAATACTATTTAACATTGGCAGGGATATGAGGCTTGTGCCTTTGTTAACTGGTTGGATGAAGAATGGCATGGCAGGGCTCGGAGTGTTATCACCAAGCTCGCAGAAGATAACGTAAAGCTAAAGAAGAAACTGGCTGATCTGGAATGTACAATCAGTATGATGAAGCAAGAAAGAATCAATCACAGGCAACAGATGAAAGCAAGAGACAAGAAGGAACTAGCATGTGTAGTTATGGTTGTCGCATTAGCCATGTTCTATGCGCTGTTTGCAATGATGATTAGGGGTTTTGTTTGAGAGTATTGCTAAAGCACATCTAGATGTGCTCTAAGTAATGCACATCTAGGTCCTATGCCATTGATGTTACGCGAAGATTCATGCAGATAATTTTCTCTGTCTTTTTTCTTTTCCTTTCTAGTTTGATTATTACTGGCTTTATCAATAAGAAGAGCTCAATGTATTGCTTGCCAACTGTCCTACTCCATTCATACCGGTACCGGTGCATAATCCCAAAACTCATTCCTTGTGTTTTGTCCTAAAAAAGGAAACCAGCCAAATAGCCAATAGGAGTCCTGCGCAACTCCAGGAATTTGGAGTGACTGGGTACAAATAATTGCGGTTGATTATATCAATGGTTAGATAATACGTCAACCCCCGCTTCAATCCCTGCTTCAATTGCCAGTTCCTCTTCTCTGCATACCCCGCTTAAGTGTCCACCATCTTCATCGTCCCCGGCAGGCCATGCTACACACTAGCGCACACTCTGCATCCATGTCGAGCGATAGCGAGGACGACAGTTCGGCCAGCAGTCTAGCACCCAATGATAGGTCAACATCAGAATCATCCCGCTCGTCTTCCATGAGTCGGGCGTCGAGCCCAGACCTCGATTATATACGGTTCATGGAAGGGACGCCGCCTCCGGAGTCGTCAGACAACAACCAGATGGACGAGGAGCCGTCGGAGGACGAAGAAGAGGACAACGATGATGAGGAGGAGGAATGGTCGAACGAGAAGGAGGAGGACGACGACAGCAACGACGATGACGGCGATGAAAAGCCAACGGTCAGCGGCAAGAAGTGTCCTCGCCAAGATGATGTCGCGGGGCCATCCAACAAGAACAACAAGAAGAAGGACTAAATTAAGCAGAATGTATATATCTCTGTTTATCCTGTCAATCTCATCACAGACGGTTAGTAATATGTATTCGACAGAGATCTTCTACATTATTGCCAACAAGTTGGTTTGTTGAACTGTGTGCGCTGACAAGCACACAATTCAAAAAAAGGCTGTATGGGCTATCTATAATGATCGCACACAATTCTGATTACCGACCTATTTGCCGAGTATCACACACATCTTGTTACGCCGAATCGTTTGTGGTTCACCTCACTTATCGCAAACGGTTCATCGGAGTGAACTGTATGCCGTATATCACACACACCTTGATCTAGCTGCCCATTTCTGTTGTTCTATCTCATCGCAAACAGTTCGTACAGATCAATCGTATGCCCCTCATCGCACATGCAACTATAATCTGAACCGTGTTTGATGTATCATTCATCGCAAATGTTTTGTATCATTTTTGACGGTTTTCATAAAACACCGTTTGCGATTATTGCATCGCACACAGTTTCTCGAAGGGTCTCTAGTCATAGTGCCGCGTTAGTGGCATCCTGCAGTAGTGCATGTACAAGCCGGGGCGATGACCCCGTGCAAGATAAAATAAAGAAGT